>NW_009186967.1:34850-45116 GCF_000690835.1 Fulmarus glacialis | reverse complement strand
ACTCTGGTGTTAGAGTGGATACAAAAATATTGTTGATTCTTAATTATTGTATTTGGAACTGAGGTATTTAGGATGTTTTTCCCTAGCAAAGTTGCATTCTTTATCTTTTTAAGAGTTTTGAACCTGGTTCCTCGTATGTCCTCTATGCTTTAAAGCACTACTTAAGGAAAGGCTTAAAAGGCAGTTAGGGGGGAGTCTTCCTCCTTCAGCGGAGACTGATTTCTGGCCCTGTACTATGTGCAGGGATAAAACCCCTGCAAATCAGAAAGACTTTAGGGTGGCTACCCAAGTACCCGAGAAAATGAAAATGGAGGAGAGGGAAAAGTGATCTAGGAGAGGCAGGAAAACTCTGGGAAAGTACTACAGAGAAGTGATTCTAGTTGCTTTGTAAATGCTTCCCCTGATGGTCCTGGCTTCTTTTGTAAAATGTCTCAGGTATCAAACCCCGCAAAGAGACGCAGTTCAGGCATTCCTCAGACAGGGCTGGCTGACTGCTGGCCACCTGGCAAAGTGGGGAGATGCTCAGTGGTGGAAAGTGGCTGCTGAGCTGCCAAGTAAGGCCAGTGGTCTGCAGCACGGCGGGGCACAGAGGCAGGCTCACTTCAGCTCCCCATGTTGCCGTGAGAGGACACCAGAAGTCTTGCTAACTCTATTTTTGTTTAAATATTCCCTTTTTTTTTTTTTTTTTTTGCTTAAACACTTCTTGCTTCGTAACCAGTAGGCTGTTAAAAAAAAAAAAATTCTACTTTCTCATGCTTGCCCTGTGTTAGCACAAGTTAAAAGAGCCAAGCTCCCAGACTCTGTAGCACAAATGTGTATCATAGGCCTTGACAATGCTTGACAAAACAGTGATTAATCCTTCAGAATTACACAAAAAAAGGAAAAAAATTCGAAACCTAGAAAGAAGCCTGACTACTTGTCTCCACAGCCAAGTGTTTATTTTCTACTGTCTTGTGATACTGCCCCACAAGATCAGGCTATGACCTAAAAATACTGCTTCTCTTCATAGTCAGTCTTCAGGGCATAAGTTAATGGTTGGAGAGATCAAGAGGGAATCCTATCACACACACAAGTACAAGAACAACACTATATACCTGGCTAAGTGCATGGCAATGTTCATTATCTTAACTTACATCTTATGGCTGTGTCTGAAGGCAGGAAACTAGGCTAACATTGATTAATTTTTTGGACAGGAAATTAGGCAAAACTACTGCTGGTAACAACTGCCCACAGATTTCCCAGCGTGCCTTTACAAAGATATGGAGGAGAAGATACAAAATTTGACAAAGGAAATAATTTTCAGACGGATGCTTTCCCACCTTGCTTAAGGCTGTCTTTAAAAAGCACCATTCAACCCTCTCACAGAAATGGTGTTGCCTGGTTTTGCTTCCCATAAGAAAGGGCTCCCAAAAGTCACTTCTTTTGACTCCTTCCAGTAATACTTGCACATATAAGAAAATCCCAGGGTGACAGAGTCCAGACTGACAAGGCACATTCTATGGTTACATTGTATTAATTTCTTAGAAAAACATCACATTTTCTGTAATTTGTTTCATAATCTGGCATTTAAGGTCAACTACTTACCCTGAAAAGAAAAGAAAAAGGGCAGCCAAATTCATGGATGAATTACACTGAATTCATTGGGGTTTCTCAAGATACTAGTGGGTGCAGAATTAGGCTGCTGTCACTGTTTTCAAAGACCTTTTTGTCTAAAGTAGTGCTGTGCTTCACAGTTACTTTAGACGTTCTCTATGGAGTTAGGGTCTAGGACACTGAAAAAGGTATCAGAATCTGAGCCGGTGGTACTCTTGTTCAGTCTTTCAGACTTGCACCCAAAACTCCTGACTGGGCTGCATTTTCACTGGAACTCACATGGGAAGAGTAAAGAGAAACAGGGTTATCAGAGACTAGGAAGTGAAAATCACAAACTGGGAAATGAGGATTTAGTGCTAGAAGTGGCAGAGAGTTCTGAATGCATTTCCTTCTGTCAAGCCTCCTATGAAAAAGTATGGTGAGGGTGAGGTAAGCCAGGAGGTGGATTCAAGTATGGGTGATAATTTGCCTCTCTTTTTTCAATATCCCAATGGTAAATGTGGTTTATCAAGGGATAAACCTTGATGTGGCACAGTGACGTACTCATCTTTCTATAACTCGTAAGTATTGGAAGTTCATACTGTGCAAAAGGTTCACAAGCAGAACAACAGCTGGAGCTTCCCAGGAAGCCTATGTGAGGAGCCATTTGACAGGCTAGCTTGTGCCTGCAGACTGTGTATTTGTCACTGAGAGAGTAAGTTGTTTTGCCAGAGAAGAGGAAGACGGGCTAAAAGGAAACAATTCAGTTACCTAAACACAGTCAACAAGTTCAGTTTAGATGCCCTAGAGTATCTAAGACATCCTCATACGACACAGGCCCTATGAGAGATTTCAAGACAGACAACTGAAGGCCTTAGGAAATACCCTAAGGCACTGAAACATCTCTGGACACCTATGTTTAGATGAGTCAATCCCACCCTCACAGTCAAATGAAGCAGTGGAAGGGATGTGGTGAGCAGAGACATATATGAGATGGAAGGACAAGCCCTACGGAAGACAGCCAGAGTATACCCACAACAGTCTCTGCTAGAAGACCCACAGGATTAAACAGCTTATTCTAGGAAAGGAAAGACAAGATAACAGTGGAGAAGATGAAGAGGGGAAAAAAGAGAAGAAGAACTTTGTCAGAATTAGGACAATCTAGCAAAGGGCAAAAAAAGGCACTAGAGAAACGTGTCCTGGAAAGGGAATATGAAGGGTGAGGAGCAAAGAGAGAGGGTGGATTTAATTCGGAGAAACATGTACAATCCACCAAGTTCAAAATAGATGAAGTAATACACCCTGCTCCATAAAACTAGTTTCAAGTACTTTCTAAACAATTTCCCTTGAAAATGATAAATCACTAGTTTCTACAGCGATGCAGAGCATGCTCTCTTAAAACTTTTCCTAATTCTTCCACAAGGTTTCAGAAACCCCCAATTTCTCTTTGTTACTTCCATACCACAACTAACATGTTCCCAGACAATGAAATTAAAAGGATATGAATCTGACCATTTTTAGCGTAAAGGAAGAAACCACACAAGAGGGAAATGGACAAAAAAATTACAGGTTTTTTATTTTTTTCCCTGAACAATCCAGTGGGCAAAATTCTCCCAGGAGTTCTCTCTCTGAAGTAAGGACAATTGCAGTGCTGTAATTAGGACAGAAAGATTACCAGTTGCTTCTAATTACATTTTTATTTCTACTATTTTTTATGGTTCATTTTTCTTTGAAAGCTATTATTCACTGGAATGAGCTTGAACAGCTGTGAGCCTTTGTTGGTGATGTGGGTTAGGAAATACTATCATTTGAACTGATTAAGTGTGCACATTCCACTTGTCTTTATCTCATTAAATTGTAACACAGAATAGACTGTACACACGGGAAAACACACGGATCACACACGTACTTGTAGGAGACTAGCACTTGATGACTAGAGAC
Source organism: Fulmarus glacialis (assembly GCF_000690835.1). Taxonomy (NCBI): domain Eukaryota; kingdom Metazoa; phylum Chordata; class Aves; order Procellariiformes; family Procellariidae; genus Fulmarus; species Fulmarus glacialis. The sequence goes on along the minus strand of NW_009186967.1, from coordinate 41,603 downwards.
ACCAGGCTGGCTTAGCGGTCACCTGGGATTAATTCCCACATTGCACAATACATATCAGTTTCATAGACCTCATAAACCTGGGATTAAGATTTCAACCCTATATTAAGGTACATGACATATTTTCAGCTGTTTTAAAAATGAAAGAGAGAGAGAGCAAAGAAAATTTTCTTAGGAGAAAATATGGGGCACAATTTACATTACAAAAACCTCCTTATCTAGGCAATATGGTATTTTGCCCAATGCTCTATGTCAGGAGGTAGCAACCTATCTGAAATGGTTGCCTCAGGATGTAATTTTCTTCCCCCAAAACAGAGATTAAAACCTGCCTAGTAAAAATACACCAAAACCCAGGACATGTTGCACCTCCACAAGAGAAAGTTTTACTGATGGCATCTCAATTTTTTACGAGACAATGGTTTCCAGCTCAATTTAGATTTAAACAGAAGGAGGGAGGTGTTGCCTTTTACAGATCTCTTCTACGATGTTGCTCCTAGCTCTGGATCACATAGCATGAAAAAATGCCTATGTGCCATCTTTCGCTTTCCTGCCTTTCTTGCTGATCTCTGTTGTGGACTATCGCAGCTTGTAAATCTATTCTTGGTAAATGCAATCACTCAGAATAAAGTTTTATTATGCACTGTATGTTTCCTATATGAATAACAGAAAAAGACAAACTCCTGATACACTCCAAATCCCCAATGCCATGCCTATGCTCGGTTTGCTGAAGCGATAGGGAGTAGTCAAATATGAACAAACTTTAGAGCCTTTGCAAATGCCAAGGCTGTTTTGCCTCAGGCCAGAAATTATAAAAACATTTCCTTAATGAAAAAAAATACTTTAAAAGCCTGATTGAGTGCCACATATATGGAGGTCAGGTTATTCTCCAGTGAACTGCACTAAAAAGCTCAAAGCCTCCTTTAGTAATGCCCAGCCTGTCTCTCTTAGCCTGGGTCAGTTGCCACGGCACCTGCACGGCTCCTTAAAAAGAACCAAAAGCCAGTGGAAGCTACATCTGAGTCAGCTCAGTGCCTGACCTAACAAAAATACTGCTGCCTAAAACTGGGCACTCCTGATTGCTTTTACATGAAGCATACTAGTTTAAACCAGATGATAACACTACCAAGGCAAGATGGTGCATATAACAGTTATGAGCAATAAAATAATTCATTTAGCTACTGGACTTGTCAAAGAATTAGAAGGTGCCTCTGTCTCATAACACCAGGTGTCAGCGAAGCTGGCAACTAAAGACAAAATACTACACCAATGCTCAAACAAGCACCTATTACCCAGAGTAAGAGGACTCCACAGCTTTTTTGTATTGGGCAAGGGTTAAAACTTCAGGTTTGTCTTTGCTCTGATGTTTCCAAAAATAAACAGATAGGAAGCATAGGTTTGCCAGGAAGGAAGGAGGTGACAGAGACTGTGGTCACACGATTAGTGCTGATGTGGCACATTTACCTCCGGTCAAGTGATGGAGGGATGCCTGTTCAGGAGAGGACCATGTTCACCTCCAAAGGGATGTCTGGGGTTTCTTTTTATTAGCTGTTCATTTCTCAGCATGTGTGGGATACATTCAATGCCCAGGCTTATTATAGATTTTGTAAGGGCAGGAAAAACAGCACAAGAAACAGGGGCCAACAGTTTTGTTTCTCAAGCCTCTGATCAGCCCCTGTCAAACTCATTTTCCTGCCAATAACAGCAAAAGAGTGTAGTGCTTGAGTGTGTAACAGTGGGAGCCAGAATTCATAAGCACATGGAGAAAATCCTCCTAAACTTTTAGGAGCTACTAAAGATTTTGAACACCACCTTATACTGCCATGCAAAAAACTGGACTACTCCTATTTTTGTGCAACGTATTATCTCTTCCTAAAGCAATCACTGTTAAACCTTCTTTGCTGAACATGAAAAAGAAGGGGAGTTTTGTCTGGTAAATTGTCATTTTTTTACAGTATCATGGGTGGTTCTTTTTAAATCTACCTGAACTAATGTCTATTTCTTCAGTCATTTATAACTACTATGAAAATAATAGAAAGTGTACGTGGTTACTACATGGAAGTAGTAGGGAGTGTCCCTGGGTCCTTTGCCCATGCTCCAGACTCCAGTTTAAAAAAAAACAGGGACTGGCCATATCCTGCTGCTAATTCTGCTTCTGTTACCATTCGGGTCTAGAGAGCTAGAGGTGAGTGACTGCATCTGATAAGGAACTCTCTTTTGCCCCCCAAGCCCTCAAAACCACAGAAAATGCTCCTAGCCTTACAGCCAGGGCTCAAGAAGGAAAAAATCTCAGATGCAATCTAACAGGTTCATAACCTAGGATGAAGACACTCACATTATGTGAGCCAAACACTGCCCATTTGGCCCTGCGACACCCAAGCCGCCTGCACGCCTGCTAATGGAAAGAGCACACAGGCAGACGCATGCAGGTTCCTTTGGAACGTTCTGCCCACTGGAAGAGCAGAAATCTGCCTTTCACATGAAGTCATTTTGCCAGTGTTTTGAATAGTATTTTCCGCATGTTTTTTCTATGAGATCAGCAGTCATGCCCTACTGTTCCACATTATCAGCCTTTTTTTTCCACCCTGTGTTTTACATTAGCAAATCAGCCAGCTCTGAGATCATATTACGTAAGTTTCTTGTTTTCTTTTTTCAATTTCTGTGTTTCTCTAATTAATAGGAAGTGGCTCTCCATTATGGCCTAGAGATGATAAATGGTTTCCTTTCCTCATTTGTGCGCGGCTCAGCTACGAGCCCATTGTTCCTGGAGCCGCTCTTTCCCAGTGCTGCCAGCCCCAGGGCTGCTGTGCTTCGCAGAGCGAGAACCACTCCAGGGACAGGGCAACCATGTCACGAATGTGTTTGGCCCTCTCCAGCCAGAGGCCCCTGCGACAAAGAATTGTTTGCATAATGTAAACGCATTTACTGCACACGATAAACTTTGACCTGTAATTTTGGCTCTGACTGGAAGCTAGGTCCTCCTGTAAGTAGGAGTCGTCTCATCTAACATTAACCTACTGCAAGACAGTTGTCTGAGCTATTGAGCTGGTTACTGAGGCTTCCTCTGTAATCAGTGTGAAGGAGTATTGAACCCATCTGAAGTGGATGACTCTTCTCAGGAGGTGCCTACTTGCCACTGGCTGTAGAGCGAACTGAGGCTGCTACTAAATTAAACATCTACTTTCCAGATGACTGAAACGATATGATATGAATTCCATCTTACGTGGTTTGCTGCACCAGCTGAAGCCTGATCTGTGTGCACAAATCTCTTCCTTACACTGTAACCTAAGACATTCAATGCTACTTCCATTTTTGATTTTGAAGCTGTTGTACATCTTTCCTTTTCTTTTCTCTCTCTCTCTCGTTAGTGGAACTGGTAAATAATTTGCAACAAATCACATACTTCAATGAAATAATCATTTTGGAAAAAAATCTGTGAGCACCTTCCAATTTTCCTCCAACGCATATGCTTTTCAAAGTTCAGTGACTGCATCATTTGCAGACAGTTGGGTAAGGATATTCAACACTTAAAATTCAAAGACTGTGGCTTAGTCTGGTTTGGATACATTGACCACAGAGTATTTTTCTTGTTCTGTGGCAGAATTACAACTAGCGGTTATTTGCAGTAACTCATTTGACTCTGCTCAGCACTGGTTTAAAAGCATGGTGATGGTCTGTTGCAATAACTCAGTTGCCTGGCAATGATTTCGAGCTGAGATGGAGTTATGTAAGCTGCTGAAACATGATTGCTTGAGATTATCTTGTCTAAAAATTAGGTTTCCTGAGCTGAAAATTTATTTTCTGCAGATGAACCCTAATATGCACTTAAAATTCATAGTTTCTAGGAATGCTATTAGTGAATTTATTTGCTACAATACTCCTGAAAAAAAAATATGTAAAGCAGAAGGATGCATTGGAAATATATTCACTACTTTTGTTCAGCAAATTAGAAGCTGAGAATTAACAGTGAACTAATAACAGGTTTTACAAAACAAAAGGAAATGTTGAATCGTTATTGCCTTACAATAATTAAATTTCTTTTCAAAGAAAATGTGGACAATCGTTTGGCTGTCTCTGGTATTTAAGATGTTACGAGGGAATGGTCATTTCAAGCCTAGCAATTCTTGCTTGTATCTAGAAGTCTGAAGATAATTTCAGATTTTGGCTCAGGAAACAAATTCTTGAGTCCTGCAGTTATTTTTAAAACAAGGCTGGAATAGTTAGAACTAGATGGTGTCATGGAACAGAACACAACTGTGACAACTGTTAAAATGAGATGTCTTATGGACAAAGCTCAGGAGACAACAGCCTGTAAAACAGTCTACATTACACACGTGATCTTCTCTTAGTGTCTTCACTGAGAATCCTTTCCTGAGAGTCCTGGCCACAGCACCCTTCCAAAGAATCTGGAATCTCTTTTGCCTTCCTAGCCTTGTCCTCATGTCTTGCTAGACAGTGAGCTACCTTCCAATAGGCAGTTCTAATGCATTACTTCTTTCTTGTCCTTCCTATGTTTAAATTTTGTTATTCCATATTTCTGTCCTGCGTGGGCTGGGATTTCCAAGTCTGTGTTCATTGCAATCGAACAGATTACTCAGCCAGCTGATATTTTCTATCCCATATATTAATTGGTCACAAAATCCAAAGGTTAGAACTCTGGACATATTTTAGTTAGTGAGATGAGTAAAGGAAATGGGATGTGTCAGAACCGATACTTGGGTCTCTGGCAGCTGAATGCTATGGCAGCAGCACATGCTGACGAAAGATACTAGAGAGACGATCTGTTCCATGGAGGTGTGCTGGTAAGCTGATTTAGAAGCCATGCCTAGACATCGCTCCAAACAAATAGGGGTCTGAAAGCTGGCTCCAACTCAGCGATCTGGTGACCATTCAGCTAGGCTTAGAAAATATTTTGTTCTAAAGCTTTTAGTGATTTCTATTTTCTACAGGAAAATGTCCACTGAATTATTATTATGCACCTTGCACTGAATAGAGGAAGGGATGTGGTGATTTCTTTGCAGCCTGAACAGCTGATTTAATACTGAATCTTTGTTGGTAATTTGGCAGTGCTACTGATAAACTCCCACAAATTTCAGAAGTGATTGTTCAAAGAGGATGACAGGCATTAGCATGCTTGGAAAAAAAAAAAAACCCACACTGATTGCTCAGCACATTCCTCCCTGTTTTCCTTGTCAGGTTCTCTGCAGGAAGCATTGTTGTAACCACACTCACAGAAATTCCATTTTGGTTGCAAGACCTTTGCCCACTCTAGAGAAAACTACGCCAGCATTGGAGTAAAGTTTCCAGAACCGTAAGGGAAATAAAATATTCAGGAACATTCCTCTTTCAAAAAGTATCTGTAAGAATGGCAGTCAGTGTCCCCTAAGGTTTGAACCTTCTTCCAAAATTTCTGTTGCAGTTTCCAAAGCTCCATCTCCAAGGCCCTGTCTGACTGATGCAAATCCGCGAGATCACTTATATTTAAAGATTTTCCTTTAGAAAAACTATACCATTAATGCACCCTCCTGAACAGGAGCACATACTAGCTAGAAGAAGCTTTTTCAAAAGTAATAGTTTTCAGGAAACCCCAGAAGTGAAAGACAAGTTGTTTGAAATTATATGCCTTGTCCAAATTATTAGGGAACCAAAAATTCCTTATTCCCTTGAACAGGAATCTCCATCAGCCTGACCACCGGTCAGATGCAGCAGGCCCACCTTCTGGTTGAGGAATCCAGAGATATACAGGATTAATAAAGTAATTCTGAGGTTTTTAGGTCACTAGCCTTTATCTGGCCTACTTTGGTAATGACTAGAAAGCATTTCATCACTGAAAGTGATTGTGTTCTCATTGATGTCCATGGTGGGTTTATGCAACTTGAATGGAATAAGTTGGTTTTTTTTTATGGAAAATGGTGATGGTCTTACTCCATTATCTGGAGGAGGCAGACAGCTCCAACGTCAAGAAATCACATCAAACAAGACATATGATCATAGGTCAGAGTGGAAAAGCTCAAACGTATATGATCTGTGGCAAGACAAATGAGTATTCACTAGGCTTATCAGTCTAGTATCTTTCACAAGTGTAGAAAAAGTCAAAACAACAAGGAAAAGGAGGCTGAGAAAATTTCCATCCTTACTATTGTAAACATGCACAACACTTGGAAATGCTTAGGGTTCCAATAACAACTCAGAATACAGCTTTTTTTAATGAGCAGTACTAGTACCAGTATTCTTCACTCTATTGTTAATCTGAGCAACATAGCCTGGCAAATACTGCAAACATTTCTGGAGATACTCACTTAAATTTTGCTTCACCCAGACTTAAAGCATTTATATTTACTTTCTTGGGTTACTTTCTTCCCTGGGGACAGAGACAGCATCAGAGTGAATGCCACCCTCTGAGGATATTAAATGATTGACAACTAGGTTATGTCTACCAAGCAAGAGAAAAGGACACTTAGCTAATGCGGCTATGATGCCCCAGTAATACTCAAGTATCTATGTGTACCACTGAGAAGTGGTTTTGTAAGTCAAACACCAAAACTGGGAATTGAATAACTGATTCCCCTGGATCTGTTGCACATTTTCTTTGTTTTCATGTTTCTTTGTTTCATTCTTTAAAACAGTTATTACACAATGTAATATAAAACAATTTATGAAGGACTTATTAGAAAAAACTTACTGTAGACTCTCCCCCACAACAATAGTATTTAACTATCTTATCTGGGCTGGGCTGAGTGATGATTCATGCTTTGTTTT
>NW_009186967.1:28191-34834 GCF_000690835.1 Fulmarus glacialis | reverse complement strand
CTTTCATTTGCTGCAATGCTCATAATGGCACAGTCTAATAAGAGAGGGCTGCTCAGACCTACCATGCCACCCTGTAATGTTTGGTTGTGTCCTCCTGCTCTCCTGCTCATCCTTCCCTTACACTTGGACAGGGAGGTGTCTGATGCTGGGCTGCCTATGTTTGCGTTGTGTTCGCACAGTGCCTGGTCCCACAGCATCCCTGTCCATATGCGTACGCCTAGGCTCTCTAACCTATATAACATACAATAATAAAAACAAGCTCCCCCTTCTACTTACACATAAAAGGCAATGAAAAGTAATGGAAATAGTCACCTATAAAATATTCACAACAGGAGAGCTTTAAAGTTAGTTTTGAAGACAGGCGGAGTCACAACTCCCTAGAGAAGCCTAGCCCCTAGAGAGGAGCCTGCCTCTAGCTTGGGCCAAGGTGAACTTTGGGTGGGAAACATGACAGGCTCAGTTACAATGCCAAGGAATGGTCCTTGCCAGTCCACACATTTTATAGCCAGGCCAGCTGGATTTGATGGCAGCCTACTCTGGCAACCTGAAAATTCCGTGCCAGACAATTTCAATAGAGAATGGAGATTTGTACAAAATGAAACAGAAGAAAGTTACCACCCACACTGCTTGTCTTTCTGCAATATTTACCACACGATATTGTCATTTGCAGCTTACAGAGTACTACAGGTTTCTGCACCTATGCCAACTTGCAGAAGTTACACATGAGAAAGGTGAAGGTATTGGTAGTTCACTATATAGCAGGTGGGGCAGGTGAGTAAGGGGGTGAGTAAAGGGGTGAGTAAGGAGGCGGTATGGAATTGTGTCAATGCATAGTAACAGCTGAAGTGAAATAACTGGTAGTACGGATGCTTACAGAGTCACTTCAATGGTCAAAGGTTCTGAAGCGGTTGGAGTAGGTCGCATCTGAAACTTTTGCATTAACTTTTGCATTACACACCCAGGAGAATGCAAGTGCTTTGGTTTGACCCAGGTCTTTATCTTTATAACCAAGGGCTAGAATTGGATTTGAGATGAAAGCCCTTATTTTGGAAACTGGTTTCATGCCATAGAGTACTCTCCAGAACCTGTGCCAAGGCTGCATGAGTGCAAGTCACCTGCAGCTGCAGCTCTGGTGTTAGACTACTAAGTACTCGCTTAACACAAACATGCTGTGACCATGTCTTTGAACAGGGCTTATTTCAGCATAGCATTAAAGTTAAAATTTCAAAACAGCATATCCCTCAGTTAATGTTTCCTTTAGCCTTTGATGTCTGTTTACTGTTCCACATACCTGTTTCTATTTTAGGTGGGAGCGCATTTGTATGTATCTAAGAGTATACATATCTAAGAGACTATTTCTGCATGGGTAATACAGAGGGTAATTTTAGGTCTAGAACACATACTGAGAAGTGGACAGGCTGCCAGAAGGATTATAAAACCAGCCGTGGTTTTTTTCAAATCTAAAGGACAGGTTTCAATTAAGCCAAGTTGGGTTCAGCTGTAACAGAAATCAGTGCCAGGTAGACAAGGCTTCTCCAATCCCTCTCCTGCCTCACCCACCCTTCCCATTTTGTTCTTTTGGCCAGCTATGAAATGAACATTTGTTCTGAACTTGCAGAAACCCTTGCAGTATGACAGTCTATGGTAAGGAGTTCTAAGGTAAAGGGTTTCTATATAGCTGAAAGACTAGATCGGTGCAAGAGGCATGTCAGAGGCTGGCCCATTGATTCTAAGGTAAAGGGTTTCTATATAGCTGAGAGACTAGATCGGTGCAGGAGGCATGTCAGAGGCTGGCCCATTGCCAGGAAGATAACCTACCAGTTGGTATTCTGGAGCTTACTTGCATTAAACAGACAGGAAGATGCTGTGTATTTTACCATTGTATAGGCTCTGACCCTGTGCCAAAGTAAGCTCCTGAAATGGATGCACTGCGCAGCATCTAAAAAACTGCACTGTCCCAACTGTGGTAAAAGGAAAACACTTTTTTCCCTGTTGCTATGTACTTTGGCAGATATCCCATCCAAAGAATTGTGCTCAAAGTACTCTGGAAACACCTGCCAGGACACTACTTGGGAATGTTGTTTAAACAAGCATACCTGCCAACTTTCCAGCACTGTTGACTTTGCAGTACCAAAACGCGTCCTATTTTAAAACAGACTTGATGGATAACAGGAACTGGGCCATAAGAACGAAGCACAGAATGTGCTTAAAAATTTGCTTGTAATTTTTGAAGCTGCTCAAAGTAACTAACTCTCTAATGTACAGACATTTCAGTATGTAGCAGTACACGTGGTTGGACTTGAGACAGGAACACATACGTAATAATGGTATGTGTGGATGTTGTGAGAGGAAGGATATGTTTTTCCTACAGCAATTTACTCTAAAAGGGCTTCCACATTATTTTATGCTGATAAGACATCTTTCTAAGTGTGTGTGCACAATATTTTTAGTAAAGCTATAAAACTTTGCAGGGGAAAGCTTTCACATACAGTGTTTGTTCTTGGGAGAGGTCATGCAGAAGCAGAGGTAAAGGCGTAACCACCTGCCAGATTTGTCCACTGAAGGGAAGAGAAGGTGAAGAAAGATAGAGAAAAATGTCCTTTTTACATGCACAGACTTAGCATGCACAAATACACGGGCAGAACCAGAGTTACCAAGCAATGATGAAAATACAGTCTGCTTCATTAACATCAGTCAATGCACAACACATGCCAGATCTTCTAAACGGGAAACTGAATTTCCTGCCATCCCCACAATGCATGTACTTCTTCTATTCCCCCATACAGTGTGTTTATTTCCAGACATGGGTAGCTCAGTATCCATTTGCTTAAATCCCATTGGTCCCCTTGAGGATTTCAGAGGTTTGTTCACAACTTTGTTCTTGACCCACTCCTAACATGTCCTTGTGCTTGAGAGTGCACTTGAATCCCATAGCAATTTTCTAGCTGTGAAGATCTGTGAGGTTCTCCCACCTCCCTCCACTAGTTCTAGTAATGGCCTCACTCCACATATTTAATCTCTCCAGGAAACTTGAGCAAACACGGAAAATGGCTCTCTAAAGGATCCTCTCAGGCACAGGGAGGAGGCTCAGCCTCCCTGAATCAATCATTCACACTATACAAGTCCAGTCATGCAATAACTCCAAGAAAAGCTGCGTTAGAGTTCTGCTGACCCATGGATGTGCCAAAATGCTCAAATCCAAAGTTGCAGTTAACCCCAAGAACATGCAGCCATTAGGTGAATGTCCATCAAGATGGCACATGGCAAGTTCTCTCAAGCTGTTTTACTTTCCCCCTAAGTGTTTCACACTGACCCACAGTAGTAAGGAACACATCTGCCACTTGTAATGCAGTATTTTGTGAATTTTAAAACTCTGCTCTAACCAGCTAAAATCCAGAAGTTGGCTGAAATGCTCCTTATGTCCGGATAAAAAGAAATTGTCTGCTGTGTCAGCACAAGTATATAACTCCATCCTGAAATATTTACAGCCTTTTGGACTGCTTTTCTCCAGCTGAGGCCAAAAGAGTTTTGCCCAAAGACTACTGACTTCGTAGGTTTATCTACATCCAGCTTCACTTGAATGTCAATAGAAAGACTCTTGTTGACTTTGGTAGGAGTTGGATCAAACCCGAAGTCATAATTCATGAGACAAAAGGCTCACAAAATTTAGCTGCACTAATCAAATACTGTTTTGGGTAACATTTATTGCTGATCTATCCACTGCAAAGGCGCCTGTGCCATCAGAACAGAGAGTCTCAGCTGTTATTCGAAAATTTAGAAAACATTCACGAATATTAGACATCTTTTCTTCATGTAAGGTGCTATGGCTCTATCACTTCATCTTCCTTGTTGCACAGGCACAGATATCGCTAACGATTAGAGCAGGGTAAGTATTGTACAACCAGCTCAATGGACAACACTGAAATGCAGAGCTCTAAGCTTGGCTTAAGGACATTTGGCATTTCTTTTTGCAAGCATCCATCTTTCGCATGCAGTATATTATCAAGGAGAGAGTTTATATCCCCAAGAAAGCAGCAGACCCATGAAAATGTAAAAACCTCCCAAATCCTTAATCAACCACTGAAATCCATAGATGTGCGGCAGGGACAAGTAAAGCCAACAGAATGCCTATGTTTAGGTTATCTTTTTTATTTTATATAGTGGAATTGACTTAGCTTTAAATTGGTTTCCTTTTCCTAATGTGGCATATGTGATTCCCTTCACTGCCATTACAATCTTGCCCTGGACAGCTCAGTACATCTTCTCCCGTAGTGGTTTTTTGTCTGTTTGTTTACTTTTCTACAGGAACACTACAGCATTTGCTCTGTTTTCTGGCTTCTGCTTCATCAGATTTTCTTTTCTTCTTTTGAACAATATAGAAACCAAAAACACAATTGTGTTTCTTAAAAATATTTTTAGGAGGAATAGTGCTCTAAGTAAGGTATTTATTTTTAAAAGCCTCTATGGTATTTTAAAATATTTAGTTTAGTGCACAGAAAATATATGCAGTACTTTGATATTCCTGCAAGGTTCAGATCCCTGACTTCATGGGAGGAAATTTTGTTTTAGTTATTATGAGCTCTTTTATCCATTGTCTAATTCTTGTTTCCTGTATTTTTAAGTATAAGAGATTGAAGAATTAAGTTGATTAAAATTAGAAAAATGTTATTTTAAAAACCTAAACATAATTTCTGAGGTGAACTGTCCTACACTTAAAATTCTTAAGCATGAGATTTTTGCAGCACTCTGACACTGAAATGCTTTCTATTATAAGATATTGTGCTTACAAACTCTGAAAGATGCTTGAGATACTTGGCTCAGATTTGTCTTCTATGTGTAATGAAACCACTTAGGCAACATGATAACAGATACTAAATTACTTCAGCAAATATGACTGAGAGGTGGAGGCTGTATTCAGTGCTGTTTGTGATGAAGATCAGAAACTCACCATTCATACTGTGTCTATCAAGAACTCAAACAGCTATTATGTTTCTCATATTAAATTTTGCATTTAAAATTCTCTTATCTATGTCTGAACCCACAGTGTAGCAGTTGTATGCAAAGCTCTTCTTCCTTAGAAATGGGGCCATTTTTTTTTCCCAGGAGGAGGAACAATATTTTGCAAGCAGTCAGTGAAGGCCGTTGTAATCTGTCTTGATAATTTAGTCAGGAAAACTTTCATCTTTCACATAACAGCACACTGAATTTTCTGAGGGGTCTTGAAGAAGCAGGAGTTTGGGAACTAAAGACATCTAACCAAAAAGCCTCCCTAACCTTACCAGAGGTTTGGTGAGACCAGTTTAAGAATTATGAAAGGTTCCTCCACTTTATTTCTGGGGTGACAGTTTTGCTCCACCACAAATGCTTTTCTTTTCCTTTCCTCTTCTTTCTCTCTCTACCTTTAATAGTTGAGATGGAGCTACTAAAGATCCAGTCACTTTATTCAAGCAGCAACTAGACCCTAGTGTTCCTTTCAGAATTGACTGTACTTACTTTAGCCATAAACCCTGAGTCTGAAATGCTGGCTGAGCTTGGCAACTTAAAAACCCTAATAATAGGAAAAAACAGATTCAGCTAGGAATTACAGAGCAAGTTGCTGGAACTTCACCAAAAAATAGTGTCAGACCTGTCTGTGCTGGGCAGCTGTCACTGCAAGAGACTGTAGAGCCCTTTGGGGTAAATGGGTCAGAGCAGGGTTGTTGCCAGTTTAGTGAGAACCGACAGCTCTACAACAACTTGCTTAGCATGGCAAGAAGGAAAGAATACAGAAAGCAGCGTGAGGAAGTGTGACATATTGCTGATGCACAGGCTTTTCTAATCCTAAAACAAAAACCTGTTGAGGGTGCTCCAATGTACACTATTGGTTGGTGTGTAATGTTGACCCTACATCATTTGAGAGATCTTTGAAGAACAGGAAAAATCTGCACTGGACTTCATCTCTCCATAGCAAAGAATTAAGATGAGTGGGCGTAAGAACTAGCTACCTTGGTCTTACGCCATCTGAGGACTTCCGGATATTATACACCGTTTTGGCTGGACCACTTGATCCAATTCCAGCCCCCTCAGTAGTAAAAAAGAAAAAGAGCAGTGGAAAAGAATCTGTTAGTGGTTTTCACTAAATTATTAGAAATAATAATAATGAAAAAATGGTTTGTATTATAGCCCATAGAAATACAGTGATAAACAGCAGGGAACCAACCATTCATACACAGCAAAAGTAACTCTCTCCTACACTATTACTGACACAGTTTTTTTCTACTGAAGCCAAGAAGCAAAGGAGCAAAGCATCAGGCCCAAACTTGAGCATACATCTAAGGAGCATTCTGGGCCTAGAGCAGTATCCCCAGCCAGCCAAATCAGGAGAGAAGAGCATACATGTGAAGGGACCAGCTCTCACCCCCACATGTACTGCGCTCCTCCCCATCACCTGCCTCTGCTACTGGTTGTGCTCAAGGCAGGGTGGCTGTGGCATCTCTAAATGGCAAGAGGCGAAAGGGAAGGAGGGAGAGGGAGAAGGGGATCGTGCGGCAGCACCAGCAGCAGGTGCCCTGTGGGTCCAGGACTCCCTGGATGGCATCCAGACAGGGCACTCCTGTCTCCCTGCCTGTGCTACCGCTCTGATTGTGGCATGTAGCGCAGGTGA
>NW_009186967.1:24218-28160 GCF_000690835.1 Fulmarus glacialis | reverse complement strand
CCCTACACGCCTGATAGTATTAGAGAGTTTTGCTGAAGTCACAACAGTTTGTTCTTCTCTTGAAAAGTGCTAATTAGGTTCTTTTCCAGCAGCTAGCTCCAACAGCACTGCCAATCACCTTTTCATTTATGGCCACTAACCTGCTTTCTTAAAGTACGTTTTATTTAGCAACCTGCTGTTTTGTAATGGCATCTGTTCCATTCTGATACAGGTGCAGATGCAAAATTTAACAGTTTTATTTATTCACAGATTTTACATCTCTAGCACTTCCTCTATTTGCTGCACTCTGACAGGCAGCTATCATAGTTTACTGGGCATAAAATACCAGTCTTGAAACAATTCTGCCTTTTTTTTTAATGAAGATACTAATGAATGTGGAAAACGCCTCAAGTTAATTGGTTCTTCTCAGGGGGACTGGAATGGGAAAAGGAAATGACAAGGGAAATAAGTATAAAAATAAACCATTCTTGTGCTCTAAATTTCCTGATCTCCCAGAATTTTTCATAAGCTGAAGTAAAGGAAAAACCTCCCAGCTGCTGCATTTATGCATTTTAGACCCATATGAATAGGAATATTTATGCTTTAAAATACCGACATAATTTTAAAACACCATTTTCTAATTGCAGCTGATATATACTTCATGTGTTTCTTGGCGGCTTCATTTGGAAAAGACACAGGGACCTCAAAAAGTGTAGGATTTCATTAGAAAAAAAAAAAGCAGAGACTGCTGTATATATTGAGGAGCTTGCCAAGGCTATGGGAAATCAGAGGAACAGATAGGCCAGCCTCCTTCCCCCAAGCTCCACCTCTATGAACTAAAACCAGGAACATTTGCTGCTGAGGACAGGACTACTTTATTGAAGAAAGCCGTATGTGCCTAGGTAAAAAAGAACAGTATGTGCTTAGGCTAAGCCAATTGCCCAAACTCATTTTCCATAAACAAGGCTCTGCTACGGAGACATAACTCTGTTTAATCCTGTCTGGATGACTTCATTTGCTAAGCACTCCAGAGCTTGCCATAGACCATGTGATTCACCCAGCTCCATTCACTCTGGAAAGTGGCTCTCCCTTTGACTCTGAAGCAGCAAAAAAGGTCATTTATCAAAGCAGTAGAAGTACTTGTCCCACTGGATCATGAATACCCTGAAAGGTGTATCTGTCTTTCCAAACCGTTCTATTTCATTGATTTTTATTCTTTTCCCTCTGTTTTAAAATAACCTCAAAACCACTTCCAACATGGATTTACAGTTATTTAGTGATTTCAGCTACTGGATACTGTAGTGAAGAGTTTCATTCTGAATATAAAAGATATCCACGTTTTTATTTCTTACCAAAGTTATATCTTAGGTGCATATTACACAACTGCTTCATGCAGCAAATAATTTTTAATTAACTTTTATGCATGTCTTTTTTTTTTCTTTGCCCCTTTTCTGCACCCCCTTACTCACAATAAAATCTTCTTTCTCTTCCTTAAAAAAATTAAACGCTTTTGGAGTGAATGTAATGCTTTTTGGCTTGGAGCAGAACTACAGACCAAAGCCCTTTTTCTGTAGCAAACGTTGAGTTCTTGGCAGCACTGCAGCAAGTTTTCCCAATACTATTCCTCAAGCTCTCTTGGAGTGCAGCGGGTTCGGGATGAGGCTAGGAAGCAGTGGCTTCTCCATCCTACCTCCCCAGGTGACTGCTCTTAGCTCCCCCACTACACGTCCAGTAGCAAAGCAGAACAAGCTGGATTTTGAGTGCCTTTATGCCTTATGTCCTAACACTCTGTGAGCTGGCCCTAGAATGCAGACATCTCAGCTGAGAGGTCAGGACTGACTCCAGGACAGTGCACGTTTTGGCCTTGAAGGTGAAGCTTTCAAAGCTGCCAACGAATAAAAGGTGCCACACGGGTGTCACGGGCTGAACTTCTTTCCACCATGTCCTTGAGCTAGAAAAGCAGGCCAGGGAATAACAATCTCTTGAGTGTAGTTAAAAGATCCCGGCTTGTAGTGTGGGAAATGCCTCGATGCTATTCCATCATGAATAGTGGTTCACTGCACTGAACAATCTGCGTAGAATCTGTTTCTTAAAATACAAAATAGATGTGCTGATTGTAAATTGTGGATCTGTTTCTGTTTTATTTTTACTGAACTAAGGAGTTTGGCTACATGATTATGAATAGGAACTGGGCAAATCGCTGGAACTATTCAAAAGTGGGCTCCAGCAGTAATCAGAGGGCAGTGACTATTAATGTGAAAAGAAATCTGACCTGGAACATAATTGATGTGAAACTTGGCAAAACCTTCAAAGTCTGAATTTGTCATATCTTTGCTGTACAACAGAGTGCAGTGCAGGGGGCCCAGAGCTGGAACAGAATAAGGTAGCTCAGAAATATCCACCATGGTGCTGCACCAAATATTGCTTTGACTGTGTTTTGCTAATATAAATTCATTCATGTTCACAGTTTACACCAAGACCCCTAGAGCAAGTTTTCTGTTTGTCCTAATCCAGTGTCAGGTTCTTTTAACAGATCAGGAAACCAAAACAGATACCATGCCTTAAATCTGGAAAAACCTGTGATGTCTTCCAAACAGGAGATCCTAAAACCTAGACTGAAACAACTTGTTACTCTCACACTTGGACCACAAATTCCTGGAACTGAAAAACATTTTCCTATTAATATTTTGTCATAAGTAATACATTATCCTTAAAAGTTTTAGTTTCAGGGTTTTTTTGACAAAAAAAAAAAAAATTTAAAAAAAAAAATCAGTGGAAGATTTCAAACCACCTTCTGGAGCTGTCTAGAGTGTGTGGATCTGGGGGCCAGGTTCCCTCAGGAAGGGATGAAGATGGAGAGCAAATACAGGCATTGACTATTAGAAACAGGTGAACACAAACAAGGCTCAGGATGTAAGTTGCTTTGCAAAATACCAAGATATGGTCAGCCAGTGCTAAGGAGGTCTCGTAACATAATGTATATTCATGTTAGATATTGAAGGGGGGAGGGGGGCAATATTCTTATGAGGTGCAGTATACTGTAGCTTACTCAAAAGTTTTGTTTCTCCTGTTAGCTTTGTATTAATATGGCTGTCAGAATGGTTTAAAGTTTTTTATGATCCCAACTATTGTAAGCTTTGTTGATTTTGTTTGTTTGTTTGTTTGTTTATTGCTACCCAGTTGAGCTGATCCCAAATTCTGGGACAGTTTCTCTTGCAGAGAGATCAGTATCTCATTTCTGCATTGCCTCCTTTTGTAGACTTGGCTTTTATTCCATTTGCTAATCTCACTGAGATTGCCTGTAAATCATTCCCATTGGGGCTGTTTTTCTCATTTTCTTCTTTTGTTTTGCTGGCTGCCTTCCTCTAAGGAACAATTGGCAGCCAGGCCAAAGACTTCTTCAAAAGGGACTTATTTAAATGCCTCTAAAAATTGAAAGGAAGATGACAAAATATTCAAACTTGAAACTGTCTTAGTCAACATAGAAATAAGGAAAGGGAATGAGAGGTGGAGGTGCCTTAGGAACTAAGCAGCACCACCCCAGGGTCCTACTCAGTCTCACAGCCCACCAGCCCTGCTGCCCTTGTACAGGTTGGCATGCAAGGAAGTGCTTAGTTATTCAGCTGCCACCTCTCCCTTGGTGTCACAAGAGTTAACTTTCTTTTCAGATTTTACAACGCAGTCATCAGTACCTTCAGAGACCATATATAGTCTAGTAACTCCATAAAGCACCATGCTCTCACACACATTAGAATTACATGCATATACATATATGTATACATATGTGTACATGTACTGCATATATTTCTTTTGATGACAAATGCTGTGATCAAAATTACTAGAAAACGCTACAGTTTGGAAAGAAATATGTTACATACTAAAATGTGAATTACGTACTAAATCTATCTCCTGCCACATGAGGATTCGGAAGAGTTCTCCACCCACAGTGTCACAGGCTGAGAG
>NW_009186967.1:23552-24187 GCF_000690835.1 Fulmarus glacialis | reverse complement strand
AGCAGGTGAAAAAAACCCAATAAAATCTGTTTGTCTTTTTCACGCCTCAAAAAATGAAATCTGTTAAAAAAAAATTAGTAGCAGATGGAAAAATAAAAGACCAGATTTCTGAAGCTAATAAAAAATAGTTACGATTCCCAGTTAACCCTGCATTTCAGTGGCAAAAAGTATCAGACTTGCCTAGGCATTTTGAAACTCCTAACCAAAAATACTATAAACAAAATATGGGCTACAATCAAGTCATCATCACAAAATGGGTATTAGGAAGAGAGGAGAGAGAAACAGGGTTTTTGTTGTTCAGATGAAGTGTTTAATTATAATGCGCATGAGTCAATCCCACTCCTCACTGGATACTGAGACAGGGACTCTCTGGCCATGATAAACTGTTCTTCAGAACAACTTAATTAGAGTTAATAGGCTGGACTTTGAAGGGCTTGCAGGAAAAAAACTCTAATGGTTTGTCCCCCAATTAACACTCCCAAATATGTTGTCCAAAATCCAAATGTTAAGAACTTGGCCTGCTTTATAGATTAGCTCTTTCCTCCCATTCAGCTTGTCTTACTGCTTGAACAAGAAAAAGAAAGCAAAGGTCACTTTTTGGGCTAATGATATGTCTTTAGGGCAAAGAGGGAAAG
>NW_009186967.1:19693-23538 GCF_000690835.1 Fulmarus glacialis | reverse complement strand
TGATTAAAATTTACTTGTCACTGGGGTTTTCTCTCTGCAACTCTTGTGAGTCTATCATGTATCACCCCAGTTAAAATATCATGCTATATATCTTGCTCCTTGCTGCTGCCATGACATTTTGCTTTTAGGAAGAATAATGTCAAACCATGTCAGCTGGGTTTGCTTGATAATTTCTTTTTTCCTTTTTGGTCTGTGTCTCTCTCACTTTCCCAGTGTCTTGCTGATGGAAACTCTTGTACTTTTGCCTTTTCCGCTAATATTTCCTGTAAGTCTCTTTTTTTAATGACAGTTGATGTTGCAAAATAAATGAGAAAAGGATATATTGTAAATACCACATTTCGGGTAAAATCATGTGCCTGGGAAGAGCTAAGACCATTTCATATGAAAAGTGAAACTGTCCCATTCCCAGAGCTGGACTGAACATTGATGAGACGCAGAGCTCTTGGCAATTGCTGGGGTAAGATGAGGTGTGGTCCCTAGACATTTTCCTAGATAACTAGAACGGACAGCATTGTAAGTCAGAGACCCCCCTCCATCCTTACCTCTCCAGCTTGCTTCCTTCATCTAAAACTAATCTGTATTGCCCACAGCATGGGGCGTTTATCAAAGGGATTGAGCAGAGACAGGGTGGGGATCCTGTTATGGCAGGGTGTGGTTTTTCTGTAGTTGAAAAGACTCATCCCTCCATTGTATTGACAGGAAAAGAAAATCAATCTTTTGAGCATGTCCTCATCCTAACCCAGTTGCTGCACATACAGATAAGAATGAAATCCAAACTCCCCACCTCCCCTAGGCTTCATCTAGTTGACTGTAAACCTGTAGATCTGCCATCTACTCTAACACCGAGATATTACTTGTAGTTTGGAAAGAGAATCCTCAAGGAAGCAAAATCTTTATAAAATCGTGGACAAATTTGGATCAAAGTATTATAGGAATTTTAAAACAGGCATCTGAAATAGGTAATAGTAGAAATCTGTTTAGATCCTAGGCACTACTGAAGGCCAATAAGTTAAAAAACAAATCAAAACCCCACAGTAACTTTTATTCTAACTCTAAACAATCCTAATTAGGAATATGGAAAGCCATACCATCTCTAAAGCTGCTCCTCTCTCTCAGTTTTGTCACAGGACTCATGCCCAGACCTTTCCGTTCCTGACTTTTGCTCGGCTTCCTGCTATAGATGTAGAGGAAGAGACTCGAGAGCCGCACCGCGGGGGCGGGGGGCGGGGGGAAGGAGCATGCACCGGGGCTAAGCTGCAAAGGGGGCATTAAAACTGCAGTCCAGGTTCATCCTCTGGCGAAGGGAGATGCCGAATGAATAAACTGGATGTACAAGAGCTTTGGGGGAGTCAAGCACTCCCCCCAATCCCAGCCCCCAAGAACATTTTTCAATTTTTTAGTGCTAACCATAATTGACAAACTGATCCCAGTTTGCCCACGGACTACACCTCCAAAGGTCCTTTCTCCAGCTCCACCAGACTTCCTCCTCCTCACGTGTCACCCCAGATGACCCAAGGGGAGGCATCACATTCTCTGTGCCAGTTGGGGCAAGGAGGAGCGGAGGAATCCTCCACAGGTGACAGGGCTTTTTGTGCGGGCTCCACCGAAGGGTGGGTGCACACCAGGAGACCCGCGTGGCTCAGCAGCCACAGCGCCAGGCTGCGTCCCGGCAGAGTGCCGCTCAGATTGGAAAAGGCAGCGTGGTTTCTGGACTCCGATGTGGCTTGCCCCACAGAAAACCTTCTCTGTCATGGGGGCCCAAATTGCACAGACTTAGAGAGAAACAGAAACCTGACAAATATGGAAAGAGCAGTATGATTCTCACTCTGCAGAAGCTGTAAGAATACAGTTCTCCCGGCCAGTCATACAGCCACCACAGCACAGGGGTTAACAGAGCTGCTTGCTGACAAATTTTCCTGTCTTTAGGCTTGTTATTTCAGGGCACTAGAAATGGTTTTAATGCTAAAAATAAGTTTGAAAGTGTTCTTAGCTTATTCTTAATACTTAAAAGGTTATTTGAGCACATTTTTTTTTTAAACAGATGAGGAGACCAAAGGGAGTGATACAGTTCAGGTATTTTTCTCAAAATGGTGGAAGAATTATGGGGAAAGCTCTTATGAACTATGTAACCGTAGATGCATCAACACAGCTATGGAATAAAGCAGACAGATATGACCATTTTTGACAGGATATTTTGAAAAAAGAAGTTGTATCATAATTTTTCTCTCCCCCCCGCCTTTTTTTTTTAAAGAAATTAAAATGATGCCTTTTTTGTATGCCTCCCTCCTTTTTCCTTTCCAAAATGAATTATTTTGACTAAAATATGCTTCTCCCATGAAAAAAATTCCTTTGGTCAAAAAGACGTTTTTGCTTTTGTTGAAAAAATGTTTCACAAACACCCACAGAATAGCTCCAGTCAAGAATTTGGTTTCACTCTTACAGTTAATGCTACCGCATTATTTCCCCTCACATGTAGTGAGTACAACCATTAACAGCGTGGTTATGGCATACGGAAAATATAATTTCATACTGTTTCATAGAGCAGCATTCCTTACCAGAACTTCATTACCCGGAATATTAAAAATAAAGGCACGATAAGGTAGAAACAGCCAGGTAAATGCTACAGAGCTGGAGGACAAAGCTGGGGGGACTTTTTTCCTGAGGGACTGTGCAGATGGAGGACAGGCAATGTGCTTGGCAGGAATGAAGTGGTCGCATTTTTTAAAGTGTAGGAGGAAGCTTAAGTGAAGGTACACAGCCAAAAGGGGGATGAGAAGATGGAGGGAGCTGTCCTGGGGAACAAACACGCCTGAAAACTTTTAGCAGCACTGCCTGACTTGCAAACTCAGCAGCCCACTGTGTAGCCCATCTATACTGCATTTAATAGCACTGGTGTATACGTTAGTGACAGCCCCTGGAATACAACCCTTTTTCTGCTCTGCTATCATGTTAAGCCACCGGATGGACATGTTTGCATAAAAACATTAAAATACAGCATTGAAAACATGCAGTATTTACCAGGAACTGTCAGCTCGTTATCTCCTACAGCCATTTTGCTTCCTCACGTATACATATATTTACATCATTTTCAAAATGCGTATTATTAAGCTGACTGTTATGGTTCCTCTGGAGTGGTTACCGTCTATTATGTAAACATATCACTGCTACAATTTATAACACTCCTGTTATTTACCCAATAGAACCTGTAACTCTTCCAAGTGAGCCATTACCGTCTGCCACATAAAGTAAATCCATCTTCAGCTGCTTTTGCAAACATGAGTTATAACGACACTTAACATTTCAATAGTGCCATAGACGTTGGAAGATCTCAGTGCGTCTTATAAACATTAATGAATGAATTTAGATTTAAAAGCAGTCCCATGTGGCAAGAATTAGAGCTAAGCCAGTAATTCACATCCAGGTCCCAATTCAGGAAGAGGCTTAATCATGGGCACCGATTTCAACGTGGCTGCTTATGTGTCGGAAGCTTCACATGTGCCCAAGTTCCCAGGTGACTACCAATCTGCGAGGTCCACAGCGTTCATTTTTCATCTCTTTCTGTTTGCAGAACACGATCAGCTTACAATCTTAACACAGGAGGTCTCTCTGCAAACCAGTCTTAATTCTGTAAGACATTTGGTTTGAATTTCGTGCACACACACACACACTCCCAACCACACAGTGAGTTCATTCTTTTCAGGTTCCTTGTATTTTGTGCTAACTCTTCCCAGAAGAGCGTTTCCCCCATTAGTCACCCCACTGCACGGTGTTCTTAGAAGCGCTGGGGGGAGGCTGATGGTAAAGTCAAGCAGAGCTTTCCCCAGCTGGGCAGCAAGGACACAGCT
>NW_009186967.1:0-19662 GCF_000690835.1 Fulmarus glacialis | reverse complement strand
TTCCTGCTTGCTGGAGGTTTGGAGTCTTGAAAGCGGTTAACAGAGAGAGGAGCTGCAGGTGTCCAGACCAGAATGTTAAAAACTCACACGTGCCCACTGGAGGACATTGCGAGGACAGGGACATGGTAGGGAATAGTAAACAAAAATCACCTCTGGTTAGTGGTTTTTTTTTCATTTGAAATCCAAGGTTTTGGGTTTCTTAGATATGCCGTGACCGAACGGTGTTGCCTGAACTTATTTTCTTATGACAGCTCATCTGGGAATAAGGGAAATGGAAATGAAATTTCATATTAATTTCATTAGGAACATAAATACAAAAAGTCAAATTGTCCTCTGGATTACACTGGCTGCTGAAACACTAAAAGCAATGGAGTTACAGTAGCACAAATAAGAAGAAAATAATGTATTTTTATTTGATTTAATGAAAAAGTCCAAAACCCTTGATAAAATATCTTAATAAATACAGTCCCTACAATAAATAGTGGTAAATTCATTTAAAGGGGCTCATAAGAGACATCAGTTTTTCAATGATACTGCTGATGTCTGCTCCTGTAGCTGTGAGCTGAGGTAGTATGACCTATGCACGATAGCATTTCTCCACGAGAGAAGGCATAGTGAAGCGAGTCAAGTCTTTGCACTTTAAGAAAGGGGAGAAGTATTTAAGCTCTAAAAACTCCAAGTTGCTAGTGATGAGTTATACTGGATTATATTTTGTTCTGACAAACTGTTTCTCAACTGCATCAAAAGCATGTAAACGTTCTCTAGAGCGTATATGCTGCGCAACTACTCTAAGTAGCAGACACTGTACGAGCCTGCTTTTGATCAAGGACAAATTTTAGAACTGAAACTCTGGTACCAAAAGTGTTTTCAGGAGCAAATTCCTACACAATTTAGTGCACAGATATCAGATGATTTACTGTGTTTCCAAAGGTGCCAGACCACTGAAAGTCTCCATGAATAACATTTCAGGTTCATATGCATATGTACGTGCCTTCTCAGATGGTACGTGAAAGCCAGGTCGCACGTATACAGTGCATCAAGTAAACACTGGTTGGAGAACTGACAGATGTGCTAAAACAGCATGTCTTGCAACAGCTTGAAATTCTGTGGGCTGGCAAACCAGCTGCAGGAGAAAGCAATGCGTAGCAGGAAAACAACTCACAGGAAGGTTAGAGTTAACCTCCTCCCCCTACTTTATCATATCCTCTTCTGTTATTTACTGCTGCTTATAGCTTCCCATTCATCCTGCAATGATATGGGAAAATGCAATGTCTGGAAAATTGGTGGAAGTCACTCCCTCAGCACTTAATGAACCTAGTTCTTGTCTGGCAGCTGATCGACCTCGCTGCACCTCCATTTAAATCCATGGAGCTTAGTTTTGATTAACACTTGTGTAACTAAGGTGAACATCATTTCCATAGTCTCTCACACCTGATATTTAATTTTCTGCAGTGACAGAGCAGAGACTTCCATGTAAGTAGCACTCCTTGCATTAAAAGCTGAATTCTGGGCTCCATGAAGTTGATGACAAAGTAGTTGCTGCTTCTGATTTTTTTCCGGTTTTTCAAGGATATCTAAGCAATTTAAAATGGACAAGACAATTGCACAGTCTTACAGTACAGAGAGACACTGACGTGACAGATGAAGATCAACGCTACCCTCATAAAAATAGAGAACTTTGAATATCCCTTCTTCTGTAGATTTAATTTAAGTCAGATCCTTCAATATTGTATGGATGTGGTTTATATTAAAGAGTTTGAGAACAATCCCTAAGCAGTGAATTGAACACTTTATCATTCAAAAACGTAATACAAAAGTGAGTTAAAAAATACAGGATATGAAAGACCTGGGAAAAAAATTAATGGTCATGCTCTCATAGCTCCTAAAGACAAATGATGTCTCACATGTAGATTGAAAATCGCTTGCCTTTTGCTTATGATGAGTTTTTCCGTTTTAGATTACTGAAATAGAAAAAGAGGACTTGAAATATTTCTAATTACAGGGAAATTTCTCCTGGAAAATATATCTCATTTCTTTACATGCCTCTTATTGGTTTTCTGAGAGATACATAAAGTGCCAATTTGAAATCCAGTGGATGTGGATGGATTCCAACTCCCTCCAGATAGCAGAGGTTTGTGTGCAGCCCTGTGTATTGGCAAACATGGTTATTTGAAACGTAAATGTATGGGTCCTTTGTACGATCTCTTTGAGTACAGCAAAAGACATGAGAAAGGTTTACATTTGACCTTTCAGCACAAAGGTACTGTGGGACGAGGCGAAGGAGCCTCCTCCATCAGCACAGGTTGTGGGAATGAGCCTATTCCAGCTCATCTCTCAGCTCCCACTGTAATGGCACTCCCTAAAATAGGAACAAAAGGTGGGAATGCTAAAACTGTATTTTCTTTCTCATGGCCCATTAACAAAACATACTTTAGAGAGGTCTCAATTTACAGAGGGAGCCAGGCAGACCTAAGAGCACAAAAATACAGGAAAATCAAAGAGGTGGTTTAAAATCTCTTTCTCTTTCCCCAGTCTCTACACTAACCACAGCAACTGAAATCAAAGAACTGCCAGCAAAGATTTTGAAGTTAGAAATTCTGAACTTTTTCATTAGCCTTCTTTGAGCAGTAGTTTAATCAGTTGACTTCCAAGGGTCCCTTCCCAATTAACTTTTTCTGTGTTTCTATGATGATTATGTAACAACAGATCTACCAGTGAAAAGAATCAAGTGAAATCAGCTTTTTGGAGCTTTTGATCCATCTTCTATTTAGGAAACTAACCATGCATTTCAGGGAGTAAAGTTCAAACGAGAAGACTCAGATCAGAATAACTTTCAAAGGACCAGCTTCCAGAAAACTGACCTCCTCTTACATGTGTTCCCATAATAGTGAAGAGATTTACAGAGTCTATTCTCCTTCCTTTTGCAATCGTAAAATCATTCCTGAGTGGTGCCTTCCCATTTCATTCTTTCCCAAATGCCTTTCAGGCCACACAGCAGTTTAACTGCTTCTTTTAGCCATGTAGTTTTGCAGCCTTGATTCCCAACACTATTCCCCTCTTCAGAAACAGATCCTGTTTCTGGATGAGAAATTTCAAGGGCATGTCACATACACTGATGATATCTCATTGTGCTTTCCACACCTATTTTGGGCACCCTCAGGTTTGCCTCTTGACTACACGTAATTGGCTTTTGATATCCTCCTGAAAAGACTATGGTTGCCATTATTTCCATCCAAATTCAGGGATTTAAGTGAGAGCCCAGAATTAGGAGCATATTCACCACCTGTATTCAGTGAATGGCCTTCTGGAAGTCCTTAACCACCTTCGCAGACAGAGGCATGCAGAACCTTAGTTAGGTGCAAAGTGTCAGGCAGACAGAGAAGCTGCAAGTTTAGACTTGATTATCAATTTGAAGAAAATGCAATAGAGCTAATAATTCCGTGTGACTACTCAGATGCCTGCAACTAGGTTTATTTGCATGTTTCACTTGAAATTTAACAAGACTAGTGCTGAACATGTCTGGGGATAACATTTTTCTTCCATTTCTGTTGCTGCACCACTACTGGGTGTAACAAACATTAGTGTTTATTTACCAGAATTTGGATGTCTTATTCCTACTAATCATACTTTGCCAGTATAAGGTGCAACTGTTTGTATTGAACCGTGCACACATTAGCCTACCGGTCTTGCTCACTTAAGCACACTACTGAATTTTTCTGCCAAGACATGGGCTTTATCAGTATATATTAAATCAATGTGGATTGGTTGCCTGTAGTCTTGGCTTGAAAGCATAGGTAGAGCTTCTATCAGCTCTATCTCTTTTCACATCAAATCCATTAGAGTGAATAGAGTGGCATGAGGTAATCACTGAAGATGAGATTTGGCCCAAAACTGATAAATGGTCCAATCACTCTATCGAGCTGCATATTATTTTTACATGACAGTTTTCTTTTTGGCTGAATGGAGATGACTGTAAAGCGAAGTGGCTTCCTGGCAAAATCTAAAGCAAAGGCCAAAGTCTAATGACTTCATATTTGTAGAATTGGCTCCAGGTAAATTTATTCTTAAAAGAGCCAATTTAATTATTGCAGTTACAGCCTTTTCTAAGGAAAAGAGAAATACAAAGGCAGAGTAGAATAACCAACGAGAAATGGCACCTTTATTTTGGGGAGAAACATCTGTTTCAAAATACCCAGATTAAGGTTTACCCAGAAATTACTTCTGTGGGTTATGAGGCTCCTAGAAAGTGGTTAGATGCCTGTGAGATGCAGAGTAGGCTCTACTATCAGTACTGAAATGAGTCACTCCCCAGTTCTCATAAAGGCTGAAGGAAAGGGTCCTTTGATGGGATCTGTAAGATTGCATTTTTCTTCGATAAAGGTTGTTACTGCGTATTGACTAGTAACATTTTTGCAGAGACCTGTGGCTAGGTAGCAATGTGATCTGCATTGGAGAGAGCACCCCATACAGGGACTCTATACAGGGAGTCTCCACACAGTCTGAAGAGCCAGTGCTCCCCAGCTCGCTTTAGGATCAGGCCACACCATGGTAAATATTTCTGAGAACTTAAAGACCCCCCTCAAAGTGGACTGTTCTGGTCATATTTCCCTGGCCTTGAAAAGGAGTTTTATCTCATATAATTTTCTTTATAAACTAGAACTAAGGGGTTGATTGAAGTTGAACTAAGGTCAATAAGGGGTTGATTCTGCAAAATACAAGCCTCCCTGTGCCCCACTGGTTCTGTCAGCACGGAGAACGCTCAGGGTCTTCTAGGCTTTAAATCAAATATAAATTGCTCCAGCCGTATTGCCTTTACCACTAAGGTCCCCAGGATTAAACTATCCAAACCTCCTTGTGGAACAACAATCTTCACTTTCCCCTCTTTATCCAAGTTACCACAGACACGGGATTGTATAGCCACTGAATCTGGCTCTGCTTTACAGCATGTCTCCTAGAATGCCACTTTGGCTGTACAAGGTGTTGATTACTGCACCTCTAGGGCCCTTTGCAATATAGGGATAAATGCTTTGCATTTTATTTCTGCCAAATCTAGAGAACTCTTTACAGATTGTACAAGATCACTGCAGCTTTTCTTTTTGCTTAAAAAAAAAAAAAGATAATAAGAGAGGCATCATCCTGCAGGGATCCTGCCAATTGATTCTATATGCACTTTTTTTCCTTTAGTGCTTCTAAGAGAAACAGATCAATTAATAGGAAGGAGGGACGGGGGGAAATCTAGGGTTTCACTTTGGGAAATGGGGCTCATCTCACCTAACTGCAGCTACCTTGAAGAAAGGCAATCCAAAACAGTCACACAGGACTATTCATCCTCTCTTAAGAGAGGTGGGTTGAATTACGCTCAGGAGCTGCCTGCCTCTGTTCCTCTGTCTCCAGACAGAATTGAGATAATTCATGTAGATTAAGGGGCAAGCCTTAAAACGGCTGAAGTTAAAAGGTAATTAATATGACCCATGTATTGAATCCCACTTCTTGCATGAGAGAAAACATGTAAATTCCAGTGAGTAAATGACAGGCTCTATTTTCCTTTTAATGCAGGATACAGTTTCAAGCAGCTTTTTATACCCACTGTTTCTAATCTGGAATTTAAATGATGAATTCTTGCTTCCTTGCTTGCCTAATAGATTTTGCTCTTATTTACAAACTGAAAAGTCTCATGCTCGGTCCTAATATTTTGTAAACATAAAGGCATTATTATGGATATGAATAGACACCAGAGAACCAGCCTTCAGCCTGGAAGGAAAATGAAGCTTTGCAGAGCTGAGGGAATGTGGCCTGGCAGCTGAAACAAGGCAAAAGAGAAGAAGGCAATCTTAAAGATGCCTGCTGATAAATAGTTTTGTGACTCTGTTAAGCGATCATATTCACTCTGAAGTCAGATTTGTGCAAGTACAAACCTAGGAAAAATGCCAAACAAAATTATTTCGGTTTGGGGAACAGTTTCTCATGCAGAATAGTAAAAATTTAAAGTACCCCTCCCCAGCTTTCTATTTTCTATTTCTCTGGCATTTTTACAGAAAGCATTACAATACAATAGTAGTGGTGTTTTTGTAACCACGATGGCTGAGCAGCATTAGTGTGAGCCTGCCTGCTGCTTCTCCCTCAGACCAGAAGAAAGGTTTGCATGTGTGAAGACTTGCCTGTGTTTTCCAAGTGTTTCAGCTGGTCTAATGCAAACTATGGCCTCTCCCTTCAAGCTTGTAATTGCTTCAAAGAGAACACGCAGACGCCTTTAGTGTCAGAGGTTACTGAACAAGACCAGGATCAGTGCTTCCCTGCAACAAAGGCCTAGCAAGAATTGAACGCGTGTTTCAATCTAGCAAGCAAAAGGGCAGGAGCAGTGCTGGGGGAACACAGCGGCAAGCACGGAATGTGAAGAGGACTTTGGGAATAACACCCGACACCTGCAGCCTCACTAGCAGGCAGATATTCAGCTCTCTGCAAAAATTACTCATACTAATTTGAAAGTGTAGAGGAAAAGCTCTGGCAGAGGAAAAAGGCAGGTCTTCTTCCATGGAACCAAAAGGCTGTTCTTTAGAAAACAGCATATTCGATGTCATTTTAATCTCACCAGGATCAGTTCCTAAGATCGAAGATGACAGATCAACATCCTCCTGCTAACAAGAGCTATTGAAGAGCTATAGCGTCATTGATAAATAGGTAATTTCAGATTTGTTAAAAAGCTCTAATTATTCCAAGTCATTTACGGAAGGAAAAGGTGACAACGGGATGTTGGGGAGGGGGTGGCACAGATGAGATTTCAAAAACGCTCTGCTTTTTCCTAAAATTCTTTTCTGTATTTTCTGAGAGCGATGCTATTTCTTAATAGAAGTAACGGTTGAAAAATGCCAATGCGAGAACAGCACAACATGTGGGCAAGATTTGGCAGTACAGATGACTGCACCCAAACCTCACACCTCTTACGATCTGCAGGCAAGTCTGCATCCCTACATTCATTACAGCTAGAGCTTATTGTGATTTTGGCTGTCAAGGCATTAGCACTCTGCTGTTCCCGGATAAAAATAAAATGACATCACAGAAAACAGACACTTCAGATTGCCTCCAGCTATTATATCCAGCTCCCACTGTTCCTAAGGCTGTAATGCTGTGTCCTCTAGCAAGGATATTCCTGAGAACATCACATTAAAAGCTGACATTTCTTCTCTGTAGGAAATTCTAGACTTTTTTCTTCCTTCTTTGGAATAAAAAAAAAAATAGAAATTTCAAGAGTTTCCAATGAAAGTGAAAAGTTTCCAAATATTTTGTTTTCAAATAGCTAAAATGACTGATTTTCCAAAAATGTTGAAGGAACTGAAACTAGAGACCATGACAGACTCTTGCTTAATGCCCAGCTTCAAGGGTGACAACAGAGAGTCCGAAACGGCAAAGCCCCGAGAGTCCATGGGTGAGGTAGCAGACTGGGAGTATGGGAATCAGCGTTCCAGCTCACTGGCAAAGGTGTCTGGAGTAGGGTTTTTACACAGAGCAGGCTTTTTAGTTGGCTTATTTAAGTCCTGCTTTCCACATGAGCCACCATCAGAAAACAGAAAACAACGTCTCAACCTTTCTTTCTCTCAAATATGGAAGGAAGACTGTTCTGGGCAGAATGAAATGTTGGAGTTTGAGAATTTGTGGCAGTTTGTGGGTTTTTTTAAACTTTAAATTTAGGTCAATTTAAGAAAGAATTGTGTTGACTCTCTTTTTCACTCAAAGTATCTGTAAATTACTTGTATGGATATAAATACATATTTTTTCAGGAAAAAAATTTTGTGTCTGGAAAATTTCAACAATGTCTACATGAAAGCCCTGAGAGAGGCCCCCAGCATGAGCTCTCAGCTGCACAACAGCGGGCCAAACTCCAAGAGGACCAAAGGCTCCTTGGGCTTCTGGCCTCCAAATGCCTGTGAGAGTTCCTGGCAGCTACAAAAACCCATAGAAGTCCCATGGCGCTGAAGAAGTGACTGTTGCTGGAGTCTACAACCTCCTGCCAGGCAAACAAGCGCGAAATGATGAAAACCTCCTTACGGTTCACTGTCAGTTTGCTAAAACTGACAGAGTTCCACAAATCATTCCAGATGTCATGAGTCACCATTTTCTGACAAAAAGAGTGGTTTGACTGGAGAACATCCAACCCATTCTATTCTTGGGATGGCTAGAAATTCTGTCATACTAGACTTCCTCTTGTTCTTTGACCTACGATAAAACACGTCCACAGCTAATGGAGCCCAGAGCAGCATGCTTCAGTTGGTCGGGCCTCCAAGCGCGTTTCCCACGAGTATCTCATTTCAAGGACTACCACTAGTTTCAAGCTAAAAGCACCTTCAGCACTGCCACGCAAATGTGCTATCCCTTTCACTGTGACTGCCAAAAGTCTTTGCCCTCAGAAACAGAGTTAAAGAGCAGAGATAACAGAAAGACCAATTTATATTAAGAGAATTCATCCAAGTGCAGTTTACTTTTCAGAATGACTGGTTTTTTTAAACATCCTTAAATCTGTTCTGCAATTGAATTTTGGCAGATGGAGAGGCATGTATCAGAGTCTTACAGTAAACTGGAAGAAAGTTAACGATCCCCTGAAAATCAGGTATGTCCTGAAATGTGAGTTTGACTGGCCTAGCTACAAGCAACACTGTTTTCTACCCTTGTTAGTAAGGTACCTACCCTCATGTGACTTGCTAAGTGCTGCGCTTATCTGTCCATCCAGTTCCCAATAATATGCTCAAGCAAGCACGGCAGAGTGAGGTAGTCTCAAAGTCGTTAAGTTCCTAGCACTTCCGTGAAGGCTGGGTAGAGTCAGGCTATCAATGCCTCCCGGGAGGGAAAAAAGTGCAGTGTTTATTAGATACGAGAAAGTCTGCAATACCAAAAGCCCCTCTTAATGACCCCACTGTTGGTAAGGTTTGAGCAAGACCTAGTATCTTAGGCTGTGAAGTCGATCACCAAAGAAATCGGTAGGAAAGTAAGTTTCCTTCCCTTTGATGCTTACAGAAAAACTGGATTTTTCTAATGGAAGAAAGCAAGATGATGTTATTAGGAGATTTAATTTTTTTTCCAACTTTTAGTCATTCATTGCTGCTTCTTTAGTACAAGGATTAATGCAATTAGGAGTTTGCCAGTTTTGGATAGTTACTGACTTGGAGTCAATCTGGCTGTGATAGTCTGTGTGAGACAAGGCGGAAACAGGTCGCACAGGCAAAAGCTTTGCTATCTTTTAACAACTCTATCACTCAGCCTAACAAGATACCTAACACCTCCACACAGAGAATGCTTCATCAGCCATTATGCTGGCATAGCTTGCAGCGATTTTGAAGAAAGCTTTGTAAAAACAATAGATGGCAGAATAACTGTAGGATTTTGTGTGGACAGCAATATTGTCACCTGTGTTGACTCTGGTCTTGGTAAAACAAAAAATTATATTAAAAATGAACATTTTGTCATTTTTTGAAAGACTGTTGGCACAAAGTCCCCTCCATATTTTAGATGAAGTGATGGACATACTCATACATTGCACAAAGGAGAAATAGGGAAACCTGGAACCTCCTGCAGCAAGTGAGAAGAGGCCCAGAGCGGATACTGAAAAGACCATTATGATTTAAATAATTTTATCTAATTTGGAGAGCAGAATGTTTGAATTGCTAAATGTTAAGGAAGAAAGCAAACCATTCCAAGATCCTTAAGTGAATTATTGACACACAATGTAAAATCTGCAAAGACTCAGCAGCAGCGTAAATTTGCATTTCCATAGTCATCCCTGCTGAGATGATCTCAGATGAAACAGTGGGATCCACATATGTAATTTAGTGCAGGAACTATTCAAGCCTGCTCTAGTGAAATGTATAGTATATTCAATTACTTTTGTGCATCCTTATTTGCCAAATGCTGATGTTCCTTAAAAAAAAATTCTAACCAATTTAGCTTCATTCCTGTCAGGAAATTAATACGAAATGACAACCGGCTTTTTTTAAGAAGTGTTGTCTTGACTCTTCTGATGTGTTTAGCTGGATGATGCAGTGCAGCAGATATTGTCAGGGCCAAAGCAAAGAGAAAAAAGTAACAAAATGGGGACTCTGACCTTATGCTCTTGTTTAAATCCATCCTTGTTTAGCAGAACATTTAAATACCTGCCTTGCTGACTCAAGGGCCAGTGGGTGTCCACTGCGTATCTAGTACTTGCTTACACAACTTTCTTTTATAATGTCCAAGTGCCTCTGAATTACTCGCTTCATAACATGCTTGATAGTGAAATATTCATTCTGTCACTGGCGAACTGAAGTATATAAGTTTCCCCTTTTAGTGGTTGCCGCCTATGGGTGGGCCCATTGCCTTGGCCAAGGGGTCCAGAGTAGCTCATGTTGTCACTGCTTTTGCCTAGCTGCACCCAGCACCAGCCAGTGAATTCCACACTGCACACCACTTAAGACAAACCCTGGCTCCACAGCTGTCCCGTACACCTCCATTTTTCCTCTGTCAAAGGCATTTCTAGCACATGGCTTATACCATGCGCAATACTTGTCTGCCCTGTGCTTGACATGACAGTTTCCCTCCTTGGACCTTAATATAGATCACATTTAGTTTCAATGCTGTTTTTAAA
Organism: Fulmarus glacialis; assembly: GCF_000690835.1. Classification (NCBI taxonomy): domain Eukaryota; kingdom Metazoa; phylum Chordata; class Aves; order Procellariiformes; family Procellariidae; genus Fulmarus; species Fulmarus glacialis. Next base: position 9,053 of record NW_009186967.1, on the reverse strand, counting down.
CTCCTCTAGATGAAGCCACTCCACATCCCTGTAGGTGACCAATATCACAGTCATGAACTCTCCTATCTCATGTGGCATAGCTTGAGGAACATTGATATAAAGATCCCATCTCTCCTCCAGGTCCTTTGTGGTCCCTGTTTTGGGTTGAGACATATTAAAGACCTTTTAAAGGTTCTGTAAGGATTAATCTCTCTATGCGATTGCAGGAGGTCATGTGCCGATATGGTGCTTTCTGGAATGCCAGCGGATGACCAGACTGGTTGGAGGACCAATACCAGAGGACCCTCCTGCCCAGAGGAATGATCTTTGTTCAAACCCTATGTAGCTGCTAATCTTGTCCAGAGACAGAGTTATTCCATTCCAGGTGAAATCTCAGGATTTGTCTAGCAAGCAGACGGCGCGCACAGTCAGGGAAACAAGATGCTGAAACATAGCCAGGAGTCAATCACACTAATAAGCACAGTGGAATAAAAGCAGATCAAGCAGTTGGTACTGAGAATCCTGTGCAAGTCATTTGACGTCTTTTACTTCAGACTTGAGTTAGCCTTATTCTCCAGACTGAATGTTCCCACATTTCAAGATGGCTTTCTCTAGGTAAGGTGTCCCACAAGCCCAGGTAGGCTTGGTAAGTCTGCACAAGCCAGACACCACCAGAAAAGACCTAAACATTGCAGCATTTACTGCCTTTTGTTTGCATATCGCAATAAGGGATTTGTGGCAGGTCACCAGATATAGGTCCATGGCAAAGCTGCTCATCAAATTCAAATTTCAGTCTAACCACTGGATTATCCTTTCACCTGGAGAAGGGGGCTTAAAGCTTTATCAGTGTGTAGATGGCAAATGGAACAAGTGGTTATCTACACACACAGAACAAAGGTAGAAAATATGGTTAGCGATGACATTTTAAGCCTTTCTGTGAAATGATCCATTACTAAATATACCTTTTCTTTTACATACCATATCTGAAAGGGGGATTATGATCAAAATGTCATTTTTAATTGTATTTTCTATCCTTGACTCTGTAACATTTAGAATAAACTCCAACTCTTTCTCCCTGAAAAAAGAGAGACTGTACTCTTCCCAGGCACATAAAAAAAATTGAATTATTTACAGCTCCAGGAGAGAGATTTCTTTTTAATTAGTAGTATAATTAGTGAATCCTTAGTGTCTGTTCTTACAAATAATTTGTAAATTCTTAGAAAACTGATTTTTACATGATGATTTGAATGGCAGCCATGTAAACCTGAGCAAAAATGAGCTGTTTTACAAGACAGGCAGAAAGGCAGGAGAAAACGTATACAAACTTTGCCATTACTTCATTTAGGATTTGGTACATATGGTCCCACATGGAGTTTAGTACACAAAAAAAAAGCTGTTTAAGATACTACTTTTACCAATGCACATGTGAACCACAGAAAGCGTGAACAGGAAGAGATGATACGCTGTGTGGCAGACAGTGTGAACAGAAGGTGAATTCCGGAAAAATCTTTTAAAGGAAATGTGTCACTTTCTGCCATTCAAGTGTGTTTATTTTGACTCTAGGAAACTTATAGCTGATGTAATTTTATCAGATTTTTTTTTTTAAGCAACCTGAAAACCAGAATCCCTAATTTTAGCATTGATTTTACTGTAACCGAACAGAATTACACACAAAGAGCAGAATATTTTTATCTTCTAACGTAAGGACAGGAGCTGCAGCTGCTTCAAAGGTACTAAAGCTTTCGCATCTCTAATCAGGGGCAATGGTGTAAGAGAGTAAGAACTCAAAAATTGAAGCAATGATCAGCTGCTACTTGTATGAGAAAGGGATTCTGTTGTGTTCATCTGCATTTTGGACTTCTTGATTAAGAAAATTTTAGGGCAGACTCCTGGCCTCCTTGAAGCCGTGGCATAGCTGCCATCCTGTATCAGAACTGCCGGCACAGTACAGTCTGGTAGCATCAGATTATATACTAGGCAGTAAAAGCAGGGAAGGGAACTACGGTCATGACTTGTGCTCCTAAATACATCAGAAGTTAGGAACTTTTGCAAACATCCTTCATAATAATTTATAATGTGCAAAGCAATCAAATAATTTCCTTTAGCACTGAGACTGATTTGAGAGGGAATCGGCAATCTTGTAAAGCTTTTTATATTGAGACGTGATTTTGTTTGGATTTGCTGAAAAAGCCTGACTGAAAAAAGCACTAAGGTTACTGACACTGTCTTCCCTCCTTTGCCAGTGGCAGGAAGTTTGGGGCAATGAAGCATTTCAAATTTCAAATACTAACCTTTTTGTGAAGAGAGAATATGCCAAAACATTAGGGAGAAAGCAGTTTGTACAACAGCAAAAGTAGTCTTTGAGGCAGAGCAGTGACTATTATGTATCTGAAGACCGTTTCAAGACACACAACTACCTCCTCAAAGCACAGAGTGGCTGTCTTCGTTTTATGCCATCCTAAACGTCTGAAGAACAGGCACAGCAAAGCAAGCATGGCCTGCAACAAAGAACCAGAGGAAAAAAGGTTTGCAGGAAAGAGAGGAAGCAGCAAATTGACGAGGATCTGATAGTTTAGACTCCTAAGGCTTAAGGATGTGTTGAATTATCAATTTTTTCTAATTTACCGGACATGGACAGGTGTTTGACCCTCCAAGTCAGCAGGAGCTTTGCTATTCTCTTCCAGAGGATAAGGAACTCAGAACCTCACCACATTAATTCTTCTGGTTCTTTAGATACAAACTTCTGTTTTGATGTCTTTGCATTGCATTTCTAGGCAAATTTTGTTTCAAGTCCAGACAGTACTGTCAAGGTAGTGCAAAAGCAATATTGCTACGCTAAGGTTACATATTTTTAAAATTTCCAGATGGAGCTAACAGCCCAATCTACCAATTCCAAACATGACACAAAACAGAACAGCTTTTATTTGTATTATTATTGTTAACGGTGGCTCGGGAATGCGGAGAGATGGGCATCTATAATTTTAAGTGGTGTCAAATATTATTATGGAAATACTAATGTTTGCTGGTTTGTACCTTATTTTGAAAAAAAGACTTTTTTCCTCTGTCCTTTTACCAGCTCAAATATTCGTTGGTAAAATTACCATTTATGTGACCATAAAATCAGACTCAGGATCCAATTTATAAATTCCTTTGAGGTAGGTAAATATTTCTTCCATTACACAGAAAAGGTAATGAGTTGTGTAAGCTGAGCAATTTTCCCTTAAAGGCACATCATTAGAACTGGAGAATTCTTGTATTTCATTTTTTTCATTTCTCTACCATGTTGTATTTCAAACTGGAATTCTTTAAGCATTTACACTAGGTCACGTGTGGACAATATGACAATTCGAGGGTGAAGTTTTAATTTTCTTTCTTGATTTTTTTCCTGTCTCAATTCATGAACTGAGCTTTTATAGCTTTCTAATAAGAAGGCCAAGCAATTGCTTGATGGCTACAAAAAAAATACAAACGGAGATATCAACATCAATTGAAATTGAATTTTCTCAAGTTATCTTGTCTTCAGTGTGTTAATTTTCTTTAGAAATGTACGTGCAGGTGCCTTCTTCCTTCCCCTTCCCATCTCAGTCTATTCTCGTCTTTTCAGATTTTTGGACTTTATGTGACAGGGAGAGAAAAGAACACAGGGATGTTTAAGGTCATCTTCATAATTTTGTACTTTGACAACATCTCCACCTACTTTCTCCTTGTCTCCTCTACAGAACTGACTGAGAACAACTCACCTGGTTATGACCAACATGAACAGAGACATGTCATAGAATCATAGAATGGTTTGGGTTGGAAGGGACCTTAAAGATCATCTAGTTCCAACCCCCCTGCCAAGGGCAGGGACACCTTCCACTAGACCAGGTTTCTCAAAGCCCCGTCCAACCTGGCCTTGTTCAGGTCACACTGACTGTCTGTGGTGAAAGCCAGTTTTCTTCCCTAGTACAACACTGAGCCCACCTTACCTCAGTACTGACTGCAGAGCTGAGGTAACTACACAGTTTTCGTAAATCAAAGTGAATAATCAGTTCCTCAACACTAAATAGGTATTTTCTATTGAAATATAGACTTGCTAGGTTCTTCCAGCTAACCTTACCATCTCAACATCATCAGATGAAACTTTCTGAAGCTGGTCTACATTCATTTCAACACTCTCATTAATTTCCCCCATTCTAGTAATAAGAGCATTCAAAAAGCTTTTCCCTTATAAACTAGCCACTAACTGGAGACTGCTCTTTGCCCTAAGGTATCTTTGTATTCTCCCCTCCCCCTGGCGACATGAATGTAGCTTTGGGTGCCTGGCCATTCACTTGTCTCTTCCATCTGAAAAACACATCTGTTCCAACACCTCTTTTTAAGATATTTCTGCCCTTTGTTGGCCATCTTATTCCATTTGGAAATGGAGGAATGTGGTAAATAACTTTTACATCAGTAAATTGTGCTTTGGATACTCCACAGCTGACTTCGAGTTTTATTTTCTTAGTGCTTACAAAGTTTTATCTCTGGAAACTAGAGCCTATTTGAACATGTTGAGCACTTGGTTATTTCCACTGACAAGATCAATTTGGTACCAAATTAGAAACTGTCTAACCTTCAGGTAGTTTGAACAAAATGAGTGTTGAAGAGACAGAGCCTGTATTTGTTGAACTCAAAGTAAAAAAATTTCTAAACTCCAAGTAACATTCCCGAGCTCACTTGTACTCAGATTACCATAAAACATTACAGGTCAGATTTTGAACTTGTTCAACAATGTAAGAGAATCTCAGCAGCCTCTTAGAGAGTTTTCCATAACGTAAGATTATGCTAAACTTGTATGTGAAACCTCAAGCTGCTCCCTTAGAAGACTAGCACAGGAGTGAGGCCAAAGAAACGGTAAAACTTCAACCATTCTGGGTCTCAGGGTTGTTTCTAAACACCAAGTGAAAAATAGCAGGAGTTACTGTCCCCAGTGGGCTGCTCTAACTGCCAGTGCTGGTAACATTATCATTAGTCTAAGCAAGGAACTTGGTGGGTTCCAAGTCAGAACATCATAAAAAAGCAAAAGCAAAGACAAAAAGTGAATTTTTAATTAATCAGGAGTGTTTGCAAATGGGGGAAGGGGGAATCTGCTTTTTGTGGAGCATGGCTCTTTTTCTTAAAAATTTTCTTAAAACATTTCTTCTTTCAGATAACAAACTCTCCCCTCCTTCTTTCAAGAATATTCTGGACAAGAAACTCCAATATTTTTGTGCTCAAGTCAACATTTATAAAAAAGGAATTTTGACCAGCTGTACATACAAGTATAGCTCTGTTCCCAGGAGGTCAAGTGTGATAAGCATCTTACAGTGATTTTTAGTCAGCGCACATCCTGTATCTTTCAGCAAAATCAAGCAAGCACAACTCGTTTTTATTGATATGATTTCGCTGAATGTTTCTGGAGCAATGCTGTAAGAACGTGCCCACATCCTCAAGAGCCTGCGTTTTAACATAGTTTGATTTCTGAGGAGGTATGGCTGAGACTGATGTAAGCTGCACCACTGTTCTTGCTGAGGGATTTCTGCAAAGTAGCAGAAATCTCATGCGTTCTGACTTCACTCTGAGTTATTCTTCAGGAGGGGGCCCGTTCAGAGGTGCTGAGAATCCTCAGTTCCTCTGAAAGTTAGTGAGCTAGTGAGTTTTTTTGCACATCGCTACGGGATGCTAACATTTTGAATGCTGCTTCAAACCATGCTTATCTCAGCTGACCGTGTTTTCTGCTCTAATTTGGGATTTGGCCAGCGCATAACATTCACATCAGTCCTATCTTGACATCAACAGTTACTTACATTTCTTCATTATTCCACTTTTACCAGCTGGCCTGTTATATTATAACATGTCGCAAGGGACTGTATCACTTACATGAGGTTATATTACATTTGTGAGCATAATGTAAAACTGGGGTTGGAAGAATGGGGTTTTCTCACAACTGTGGGTAAGCAAAATGGCAGCTTTACATGAATGGGTGCTAAACAGTAAATTAGAAACCTAGAGATCTCCTGATTTATGAATTACTGTTACGTGAATGAGTTATGTTACCACAAACATATACCAAGCAAATATGCAGTTAAACTGCTTGAGCAAGTCAGGGACTCTCTTCGCTTATCTATCCAGAGGTACCTGGGAAGCTTAGGCTTAACGTTTGAAGTTGAAAAAAAAAAATCCTTAAAAGTACTTAAAATATTTTATTGTGTAAACTGCAGTAAAAAAAAGCCTACTTCTAAATGACAGCATCCTGATGGGGTTGGGGAAAAAGCACTCAACTTCTGTATTGACTTCATATCACTGAAGAGGCTGTCAAATTCTCTAGGTAGATGAATCCTGAGCCAGGACAAAATGACTGTGCCAAAATGTTTCCCTTAAACCATATGGTGGCATATGACAAAAGAAAGACTTCAATAAATCTGAGTTAATTGATACCAGCTGGGAGTTTACTCCAAAAAATCACTGTTTTCCTTCTATTTTACAAATCATGAAGCTGTATTCACATTTTGTGAAGGTGTATTTCATGCAGTAAGACTTTTATGTCCATGGATATTATGAAACAATATACATTTGGTGAGAGAAACCAACACCTGCATCTTCTATGTCCATGCGTGCAGAAGAAAATGGTACAACACATAGGACTGTACTGTGGCATTTAGTCTGCTACTATTCAACTACTGCTGTGAAGAGAGCTTTTGAGAAACTAAAACAATAATGTTATTATTGTCACCAAACAATACTGCTCAAAGAATCAGTGCTATATATAAACTCCTAAGAATGTTTTCATCAGGTTGGGAAGCCAAGTCTTTGTGAGGCTGAAAAGAAGTTATAGTAACTGAACAAGTGTCCATTCTGCTCTGCATTCCCCAGGGGTTAGAAAAATGGCAGAAGGCTACATAGTTTATGGCATATCAGCATTTTTTTTCATATGCAGAACTAGAAAAATGAAAATATATCTTTGTTTTATATGGATTTTCTTTAGCCCTCAGACTACTGAGCTATTCTTCAAATGTCTTTCACTAACAAAGACTTAACATTTACCAGAGGATCGGGCAAATTCCTCAGGCATTAGAAGCATGGTTGATTAAAAAAGCCTGCATTTAGTAATTAAAACAATGCAACTAATCCACAACTTGAACTATTTTGGAAGCATATCATAGGGTGAATAACGCAGCTGTCAAGTAAAGAGGAGCTTTTCTCATAAAGGACCACTTCACAATATGAGTGTCTCCAGATCCCCTCCAGCTATAGTGCACTTTTGCATAGATGGAGATGTTTAATATTTCTTAATAGCCAATATAAATCACAAAATTTCATAACAGTGCAAGATTTCCTAGGGTTGGTTTAACACTTACAGAGGGCAGCAATTTGCTGTATTATCCAGCTAACGCTTACATGCAAGTGGTTTTGGGTCAAGCAATGTGATTAAGGTGGGTTTTATATATTGCTGGTCATCCTTTTGTAAAAGCTTTGCCATTCCATATACTGAGTGGCTTAAAACTTTAGATTATGTAATTAGTCATGACAGACACATCAGGAGGACTGTGTAACCCCCAAACTGATATGAAACAAGCCTCAAGGAACCAAACACTGTGAACTTAATAGTGGGAAGGCCCCCTTTCCTTTTCTGTCATCTTGCTGATGGACATGGTCTGCTTTCCTCACATCTATACTGCTTTATCAGAATATGCAAGTCTCACAGAACATTTGTGGCAGCCTCAGGAAGAGCACCTGCTATTTTTCAAGCCTGAACGAAGTCAAGGTATTTTTCTTATGTAGATTTTCAGTCAAGAAAGTAATAAGGGAATGTTATTCACAACATTTTTTTCCCCAAATTTCTGTTACTTCAGTCAATAAATATGTTAATCTCTATCAATTATGGAGGAAAAAAGCTCTTGTTTGCTATAGAGGAAAATAACGAGGATACTTATTCTGTGTCAGGCATTTCAGAAACCATGACCGGGGCCACAGTCACCAGGAAAGCCACTTTACTTGTGGATAGCATCAACCGTAGCTGTGTCCCTTCGTACTCATTCACTCACTCTTCACCACAGGAAGCCAAACTTGCCACATTGGAGGTATTGAAACTTGGGGAGCAGACATTACTCCCAACTGCCACAAAAGGGGAATCACAAGCGAAGGGGGTTCCTGGGTGTAACACTGATGTCTGCGACAGAGATTGCTCAGCAGTACCCTACCAAGCTACCAGCAGGTACTACTTTGCCACTTCTTCCTTCAAGTTGCATCAATCTTCATAGACCCTCAGTCACAAGAAGAAAAGGACAAGAGGGTCTTAAGGCTCACATGGAATTCAGTCCAAGAGATAGATAACACATAACTAGGTAGCTCGTCCAGGCCTGGCTGGGAGGAGAACAAATGACTCAGTTGTGAACTGGAAAAAGGTTACCATGCATTTTTGGGGGATTTTACTTTCAATATCTTTAGGCATTAAGACTAAAGAAAGAAAAATATGGGAGATCATTTCTGTTCTCTCTGTATACAATGCATATTTATGTAATATACTACAAGTGACACGTAGTATCTGCTAGCACTTTCCTATTTAAACTAATCGCACTGAAACTGATCCATGTAAATTATACAGCCTCTTAACAAAGGGCACATTACTGTTTACCTTTACCTCCTACAAAAACATCTCTGCAGATATTCTCAAATCACACAAGAATACAAATGCACGTGATCAAATTGGATCACACTAAGATGATTATTCCTGCATTGATTAAAAGGCACTGCTAAATCCCTCCAACATTCCTACAACCCTCCAAAAGAGGTGAACACAGTTTCTCTGAGAAATTTTCCCTGCACTCCCAGTTGTCTCCTTGGTACTCAAGATTACAAAATCAGAAATGTAAAATACAGACCTGATGGGATATGGAACTATAAGACAGTGGTTATTTCTAAAGGAATAATACCGATGAACCTTAAGTGCTATTAAATTTAACCTGGAGTTTTAAGAATAAAAAAAATAATAACCTTTTCCTCAAGATTACTTTTAGCCCATTCAAAGCCTTATCTCTGTCACAGTAACACTGTCTCCCACAGCATTCTCCTAG
>NW_009186966.1:0-60434 GCF_000690835.1 Fulmarus glacialis | reverse complement strand
TCTGGTGGAAGCCCGTTGTCCACGGATGGGGTGATTTTCATGTCATTGCCTTTAATTTAATTTCGTTTCGCTTTAAGCACAGTATCTAAAGTTCTCGGTAATTAGCCTGCCCCTTAAGTATGAGGGTCTGCTGTCAGAGTTAATCCAGATGCGCGTTCATGACAGAAGCAGCAAGTGGAAGTGCATTGAACCCTAAGTACCTGGAAGTGGAGGATTTATGTTTGTGAAGGTCTGTCGGCGATCGCAGGGGAAAGAGATTTCCTCCGATTTGTGGAATCGGCAAGAACAAAAGAACCTGCCAGAGAGACAGAAATGCTGAGTTTCCAATTGCTGCCCTCTTATGTTTTCATAATATGGGGTTTTTTTGGGAGGAGGGGGTGGAGGTGTTCCCACCCCCCCAACCCCCCGCCCCAAACAGCAGAAGCCTTTAAGTTGGATACGTTGAAAAGAGGACACTCGTTTCCTTTAAAGCTCCACCTGTTAATTGTCCTATATGTTGTTATTTCTAAAGTGAAAGCTGTTTCTCTCTCTCAACGGCTGGGTTTTCACAAGCTCTTTTCTGTTATTAACAAACACTGGATTTTTTAGGACAGGCCAGAATGATTAAAATTGCCGCGTCAAGTTGTTTTTTTTTTTTAATGAGGTGATTCTTAAACCGCAAATTGTAAACGATTTGAGCTGCATTTCAGTTCAGCTTGCCTTTAAATTTCCCATGCTGCTGTGGTATCTTTTGAAGTATTTTTGCTAGTCTGTGTGGTGGATGGAAGAAGCAAATAACTGGGATATGTGGCACTTGAACTCTGCGATTGATTTTATGCAACATCTTTGACATCTGCTGTATGGATCCTGTGCCTTTTTACCTGCCTGTGAATAGCAGTTTGGAAGAGGTGTTAAAATCTCTAACAAAGTCTTTGAAAGTTTGCACAAATAACTCCTTGTATGGAAATTAATGCTGTCTGTTATTTTAATAGTTTAATTATCCTAATGTGAGTATCTGTGCTGGTCCTACTGTTGAGAAATACAGATACTGGGCGAGTTATGCAATGTGGGCTGAGGGTTTGGTGTGTATCCTCTGTTTTCTTATGTAGCAGTTTGAAGTTTGATGTCTTCCCAACAATCTTGCTTGGCTCTTCTTAGCAATTTTCATGCCTTGAAAATATGCAGGGGTTAGGTGGGGGATGCTGTATCACGTTCTTTGATAAGGGCCCGGGATTCCTTTAATAACAAGGACTCTTTGTTGCAAACTGGTCTTTTGCTACCTTGGTGTGGGAGTGGTGAAGTTTGAAATGGATGGTGTCACTAAATTAGTGACCACATCAGAACTACTCTGGTCTGCACTGCTTCCAGACAAATTAAGCCATGTGTCAAGGCGAGGTCATCTGGTGATCTTGAGAAGCCAGTTTAATATTATTCTTAGACCACAAGGAATTTCCACTTACTGTAAAGCTGTCAGGCTGTGTGTCTGCTCCCCCCCTCAATCAGTGGGACACAACTTTGTTCTCTGTGTGTACAGCGATCCTGTAATGGAGTTTTGGGGCACTGTGATGATACAGGTTATTAATAATAATAAGCTGTTTGCGAGAGTTTCTGCTGGAGCTAAAGCATCTTAGGTGTATCAAACTCATGGAACAGCTATAAGGTCCTTTGTCAGGTCAAAGAGTATAATGAAGTTAATTTAAGGTTTACAGGAAACATTTATTCTTCTCAATTAGCAGAGTGTAGTCACATCCTAACTCACCATCTCGTAGAGGCAGAGAGTGCCAGCGGGCGGGTATAAAAGCATGTTGATTCTTGGAAGTCCAAGATTAAATGTGAAAGACAGTACTAGCTGCTCAGTCAAGCAGTGAAAGCACGACGGGTTTGGTTTGTGCGCTGTTTTCTGATGATGTACCCAGTCATTGAGAAGGCCATCAAATACCCTTTGTGTTGCTCCAGAGAGTCCTGGGAGCAGTCCTCAGCACAGCGGGAAAATAATGAAAGCCTGCCAGAAATGCGTGTTCTTGGGCAGTTTTTCCAGGAGTTTGCATCACCTGATGTGGAGCTCTGACGTGTTGAATCAAGAGGTGGTGCTGACTGTGTTTTCTAGGAGGTGAAACCGGTGCCTTGCTACTGCCTGCACAGTGGGGGTGCCTTCAGGGTGTTCTTGTCACACTTTTTTTGGGTACAGGGGGAAGATGTGTGGGAAAGTTGTAGGCTGTTACTGAAAGGGAAACTGCTCAGCAGTTTCTGAGCAGAACCTTTTCTGTATTGTGCAGTATGTTATGGATGCGTAAAGGTCCATGGATCAGGGAATCCTTTTCTGCAAAAAGCAGCAATAGTACGTCTCACTACCCAAGCCTTTCCTTCACTCACTTCATGGAATTTGAGGGGAGAAAAACTGTCTAGGGTCTTCCTGCTTGTGCTCTGTTACTGCAGTTACTGCTCTGTTCTTTGTAGTATTTTAAATATGTCTGTTGTGTTCCTTTTGAGAATCTTGAGTTGCAGAAATGAGGTGATGGACATACTGGGCTAACTGGTGTCTTGGAGATCATGGAACTAGTAGAACTGCGTGACAGTCCCCTTGCAAGGGCTGCCAAAATGGATCAGGGGTTCATTAGGAGCTACCTTGGGAAGTGCTGCATCCTTGGAAGAGCGATAGGGTGCAAAGGAGGTGGGGGTGCAGGGTGGGTGCCGTCCAGCCTTGGGAAAACTGATAAGCTTGAATGCAGTATCAGGCAATGTTGCTGACCGTAGAACTTTTCTGTTTGCTCCTGAGGATGAGGCCTGTTGAAGTTTAGAGCATAAATAATTATTATCTCTCCAGTGCAAGGGCTCTCGCTCTGTGCTTGGCCCTCTGTCCCAGCCCCCGCTCCATCCAGCAGGGTCAGGGAGAAGGGAATAAGGGGCGGTGTCTTTGGCTGACATGAACCCGCTGGGGAGGGATGAGAGGAAGGGGGTCTTGGGGGCTGGGTTCAGAGCAAGGTTAGCCAAATATCGGATAAATTAAGCAAGAGAAACAGACAGCTCAGCTTGCAGTGAACTTTTCACCCAGCTAACCTGTTCCTCACCCTGCATTGCACAGGTGGAGTACAACTCAAGTAGAGCACAACCCTTGCTCTCCCTGCCTTCTTTTTTGCTGTGGTGTAAAGCATGGCCAAGGGGAGATCAGGAACTGAAAGGGGTTTGATTTGCTGGTTTGAGTCCCAGAAATACTATAGTTCTAATTACTGTCTTAAAAGCACTGAAGTTAACACCGCTAATTGCAGAGGGGTTAGTTGTTATTTGCTCCAGTGTAGAGGGAGGACCAATAATTTCTGGTCGTAGAGGATCAGGAATAAATTCCATACTGGAGAGGGCAAGGAACAAATGACAGTGTCTAAGCAGGGATGAATAGAGATTCTTTGTGGGAAGACGCAAGACTGGTGGGAATTCAGTGAATTCTGGTGTTTATATTTCTCTGACTTTTCTTCTGCATTTGCAGTGCAAGTAAATACAAATAATTGCTGACAGATGTTGTAAAAACATAGCATTATGCTAACCATTAAGCTTAATTTTTTTTCTTAGTTAATAATACGTATTGATAACTAGACGTGGCATAGTTGGGCTCTTACTCACATCACCTCTGTGTAATGGGCTTTGCTCCAGAGGTGCAGTATGGAACCAAGAGCTGAATGTGTTCTCTTGACCCTTTCCTAAATCCCTACTGCTTCCTCTCCCTCTCTCCTCCCCCAAGAAAGCTCCAAGCAAATTAAAGTTACTGTTTTTTAAGTAGTTGTTCCACCACAATGGCTGAAGTTTTTGATATGCTTTCTTAGACCATTTTTGTGTTTTGTGGTGTGGCAGGTTTGTTGGAGAGTAATAACCTGGTAAAGCACTTCAACCTAGTTTTTAGGCTAAAATCACTGTTTTGAAATTAGGACTCTTGAGTTCTCTTCTGATCTTCCTTTTTCCTTTTCACTCACTGTAGGCAAGGAAGGTCTGAAACCAAGAGAAGCTGTCTAATGCCCAGTATTTCCAGGAGTTAAGTCCTGTATTTTTGTGTGTGCCTGCCTAAATTCCATAGAACAGGGGTCCTTGCAGACCCCCCTTAAGAAACTTCTACCGGTAGTGCACTTTCAGATGGTAAATGCCGGGAGCTCTGTGTCTAAAATGGAAAGAGCATTGTATAAACCTAGAGATAATCTCTGACTTCAGGAAGCTGTGAGCCTTCCTGGAGCAGTGAATATTTTCCGTTTTGCCTCCTGCTCTGCTCAGCGCAGAATGATGATTTCCACCCCTCATTTTGGATCTGGGAAGGAGGTCAAGTTCTTCTCAGACTACATGTAAATGTCAGTTCATGTACAGCTCCGCAGCCACTGCCAGGTTTGCGTTAGGTGATGGCTGCAAAGTGGTACTGACAGCGTCTTCCTTGGTATCCCAAATTTTTGGGTGCTGAGGAAGGACAGGAGCTCAGACCGACATGACCACATTGTCCAGATGTGCATTCAGGTCAGCCTGTGTTGCAGTAGAACAGCTGGCGTCAGCTATCCCAGTGGTGCCACTCTTGGTTACAGGAAAACTGGGGGGGAAAGTATGGGGAAGAAAGGCCATGCCTATCATAGAGCTTACTCTTACCATTTGCAGTTTGCTCACACCTCTCGTACCAGAGGACAGGAATGTAATTTTGCTTTCTTAACGTTCCAGTGTTTTGCCCATCCGGTGAGAAACAAAAGCAGATTGGATGCAGAAGCTCGTTTTTTCTATTGACAGAAAAGGGCCGTGGTTCTGTAGATTGGGAAAAGTGGGGGTGTGTTAGGAGAAGGTGTGGAGAAAGGAAGGATGAACTGTAGTGTGGTTGCTGTTGAGTTCCTGAGCCTGCCTGTTGCTGATGCTACTAGTTGTTTATCAGACAGTTTTTCATCTCATGCAGTTGTTTAAAAAGATAAAAGAAGTAGTTGAAATCCGCATAAGGCAGCACTGCTCTCTGGTGCCCCTTCCCCTGCAACAACAGGAGCATTTTTGTACGTTTGGTGAGCCCAATCAGAGAACGGATTCTGTTCAAACTCACTTTTTTTGTTTGCTTGTTTTGGGCTTTTGTTTTGTTGTTCTGGTTTTGTTTTGTTCCCTTGGGATGGTTCTGGCTGGCTAATTTTACAACCTGTAGTTTCAAATGCAAATACCACCATTGGGGAGGGGATGAGGCAAGGAGGTCAGTGATCATCAGATAAGCAAGACCACTCCTTTTCCATCAGTTTCAGCAGATTCAGCAGAGCTGTAAGTAACATCATAATCTTCCTAAAGACAAATTTGCTTGTCTGATCTGTCAGAGTGTATATTCTCCACAAAAGTTGCTCCCTTTTAGACGTGTTGGTGAAGTTTCCCAGACCTGTTTGGCCGTCCACCTTGCAGCTCAAAACCCTTGTGGCATGGCAGGCTTGTTTCTTCTACTGTATTTTTTACTGCCCCTTGAGTGACATCATTTAAATGATGAGTCTCTGAGAGATGATTCATACCAAAAAAGATCTAATAATTGTTACCAGTTATTCAAATCAGTGTTACTGATTTCCCGCATCCTCCCACTGGTCCCTTGAGCTCCCCCACCCACTCGTTTTTCCTAATAATTCCCAGGCTTTCTGGCTGTAGGCTCAGTATGCCCTCTTCTGTGTTACTGCGCTAAGGTGTAAGTATTTAGCTCTCCCCAGAGGAATATTTAGGGCTTTGCTGCAGCAACTTGCGTAGCCAGATATGAGCTGGAATTTAACTAGCAAGGTAGATGGACTAGTGGCAGCTTCAATAAAGCTTCCCACCACGTTCACAGCACATCTTCTACTTCGCTCTGCTGTGGCGGTGGTGTTGGCAGTCTCTGAGGTAGCTAGTTCAAAGCTAGATGAGTAATGTATCTGCAGGCTACAGTGTTGGGGTGCACAGAACTACAAACTGGATTCTCTAGAGGGGTTCTGCAAAGAATTATGCTAATTACACGCTCTGCTCTAGCAAACTGGTGCGACCCCATGTGCTGCTGCTGTTCCAGTTTGTAGTTATGATTGTTTGTTCTCTTTCACAAATGAAGATCTTCAACTCATGAGGCTTGTTCCTCCAGCACCATGAACTGAAATCTGTGTTGTGCAGTCATTCATGTTGTCAGTGTAAACAGTAAGCTGCTGTTGAGAATAGCTGTATTTTCTTCAAGCAGCTTCTCAGTCTGGCCCCTTTTTCCCCTCATGTTCTTCTCTTTTCATATCCCTATTAATTCTTTCTCGATCTTGCCTGTTTGAGTCCCTTCCACATCTGTATTCTCATTTCTTTTACCTTCCTTGCTCATTCTCTCTCTTAGTAATTTCTTCTGTTGGCAGGAACACACTTGATTTTGCCCAGAGTTAGATGGATCTGGAGTTTAGTGAAGCTGGATCAGTTCTGGATCCGAGAACTGAAATACCAGATTCATATGAGATATTTCAGAACACATCGACATTAGGGCAGCTGAAGTTCTAAAGTGGATTTTAGAGGTATTTTTGGCTGTGTTAGGCTGTCTTGTGCAAGGCCTAAAAGAAACAGAAAACCGTAGACATACAGCTGTGTGGATCTACAGAGTTGTTCTCCCCTAAGCAAGGAAAACAGCATTCACCCTCCCTATTTATTAGCCCCGGAGGCGGGGTGTTAATCTGACTTTGAGGGGTGGGAGAGTTGTTAGCTTGTTGAAATTTGTGCTGTCAAAAATCCTTATACAGGAAGTGAAAAGGCACTTCTGTTGTGGAGCTCGTTTGTTTGCTCTTGCTGGGAGGGGTTGGGATGGCAACAACTGAAAATAAGAGTGTTTTCCCCAGTATTTGAGGTGAGTTGTTCATTTCACAGACAGTGGCAAGGAGAATGAAAAGGATATTGAGGAAACAGGGCACAGAGACAAGGTATAGTTAATAAGAGGACATAGAGGACCTCTTCAGATGACTAATAAAAATTCAGTCAATTTCCTAATACCCCAATTTTTTAAAGGAAAAAAACCCTCTTGTTTGCGGTTTTCCTACAGAGGAGATATGAGGATATGTTACAATATTAAAGAAAGGGATCAAAAGCATAATCCATCCCTCACACAGGATTCCTGGATTTTCTGGCTCACTTTATGGGTTATTTTGACGGTTCTAAGCCATGCAAATCAGTGAGATGGTCACAGGGACTGTGGCTTGTTAGCCATGTTTCTGCAGCCTGTGAACTTAGCCCCCAGATAAATGACAACTCTTCTGGAGAGAGCCGCTTTACATAGCAACCTCCTCTTGTGTTGGATTGCATTCACTGCTGTGTTCAGGGGTGAAAAGTCCTGTGTAGCATGTGTTGGCCTAGCAGAATGAGCTCACACGAAAAGAGCAATATAGCTGCCCCCTTTCTTCCTTTCTGGAAAAGCAAGTGAATTTATGGCTGTTCTTGTGTATGTAGTAAAGCTGGCACCACAACCCCTACTTTGTCAGCAGTAGGACAGTTGAGGGGAAGAAAAGCTTGGTGTGACCTTTGGTATGTTATTTATTATCACTTTGCAGCCCCCTGGAAAATGAACTTTAGAAAATTCTGAGCCGATGGTAACGGTGAACACTGGGAAAACCCAGGAATCAGCAAATCCATTGTGTTGTGCTGACAGAAAGATACTGTTACAACACACTTTAGCTGCCAACTTGCTGCAGTCACTCAATCCATCATGGTGGGCTGTTGGATCACAAGCCAGTGAAACTCAGCCTGGCGTGTTATTTTAGTCTTACATGGACTGTGAGATAAACGGGGCATGAACCGGCCCCCTGGCAGGGGGTCGACCCCTAGCGCCCTCATTAAAGTGCCAATCAAAAAGAGTAATGGAACAGGGAATGGAAAGCTGGCTTCTTCAGCCTGTTACCGCTCTCAGTCTGAGCAACTTTCACAAGCCAAAGGAAACATTTCTCTTCTGAATAGGAGCCAGACCTCCAGAAATACCTCCTCTCTGCTTGTCTCTGTGAGAGCAAGTGCTGAGGCTCTTCTGGGTGTCTTGCTTGCAGTGGAAACCTGTTGCTTACTACTACCTGTTCAGTGCAGGTAGCAGGAAGAAGTGTTGCTGAATGTAACCTGGAAAGGGTGTAGATGCTTGTTCTGTGGAATATGCAGGCACTGTGCTGTGCTTGGGTTGATCATCAGTTGGTCAGTGGCATGGTTTCTGTCGCAAATTGCTCATATTTCAGCATTTGTGCGTAAAAGATGCAGAGAACCCTGCTTTCTCTATGAACAGTCCAGTTACCAGCGCGAGTCTAGAAGGCTTGCTTGTGTGTGCAAGGTGCGAAAATGGATTCTTCTGCTGTGTGTGGGTTATTTCAAACTCCCACAGGAACCCACAGCAAATAGGTCCTGCAGTAATACCATAATCTTCAGGTGAATATACAGCGAAGGCTCAGGCACACAAGCAGTGCTAAGCTGCCTGTCTTTGATGGTTAATATTTAAAATAGGCATGTAACCTCTGCTTTGACAATGGACGCTTGTCTTTCAAATTCTGAGTGAATTGCTGCTGATGCTGTGGGAATTTCTGTATGTCTTGTGATGTATTCTGGGTTTCTGGTGTATAAATACGTGTTCTTCTGCACGTCAGCTTCCCTCTGGTGTGTGCTTGGAGGAGAGGGCAAAAAGATAGCTACTGAAAAGAAAGGTGGGTGAAGGTCTATGTGTTATGTGGATTTAGCATTTGAAATCAGGAAGCTCAAAGCTGGGGAGTTACCTCTTAAACCTACTTATAAATGTCAGCTCTTGGTGTGATCTTGGTGTGATTATGAACTTGGCAGCTGTTTATTTTTGCTCACAACGTTTTATCAGCAGATAGTTTCTCCAGGTGGATATTGGTTTGGTTTAAAATATTTTTTTTCAGTGGGTAGGACCAACAGTTGGAATTAGTGTCAGTGAAGCAAAATGTACAAGTAGTAACTGGCTTCATGCTTCAAGATCTAAGAGTGAGCACTGTGAGTAATAGATTCTCCTGCCACAAAACTAACAAGGTGGTCAAATGTCAGGTTCACATACTGTTGCATACTGAGGCTGGTACAGATTAGAGAAGCCCTTAAGAAGCATTAGAGGGAACTAATACAGGTAGCAAGCAAATAGCATGATTGGAGATCGGCTTTATACTGAGCTAGGTCAGAAAGAATAATTTTATGCCTTTATATACATATTGTATTCTTGTATTCTACATATACCTGTCTGAACTTGGGGTGTAAGGATGCTGTCTCTGCATAATCCTCTGAATACTCATAGTGCAACTGCTGTTATACCACAAATAAAGACGTATTCTGGCACAGAAGGTAGTGCTAAATATAATCTTCACATTTCTGGGATGTTTACCTCAAATACTGTTGCCTCCATACTTAGAGATGAAAAGAAATCCTGAAAAAATGTATCGGCACATGAAGGATTATTCAAAGGGCCTAGAATTGCACATTGGCAGAGGGAAAACATCACTGGTGGTGTTCTCCCTGGTATTTGAGTTGCTTTGTCAGGGGCTTGACCTTACCAAAATAAGGCTGGGGGAGAGTCTGGTGCTGCAAATGGTGGTTTGCCTTTTTTTCTTTTTCCCCTCCCACCAAAACTACATGCAGGCACAATTTTTTTGCTCCATCGTTATTCTGATACCCGGTGGTTTGTACTGCTGATTGTCGGTTGTTTGCCAAGGGCCTTGAAGCAACAGTCATTAGCTATGGTGATTCACCCTCCCAGGTCAAAGCAAATGTTTGCTGTTGCTGTGTCTAGAGGGCTGAGGGACAGTTGGTATGATAGATTTGTCTTTTATTTGTTAAAATTTCTCTACAGCTGCAGCATCCAGGGGACTTTTTTTGCTGGCATTTTCAGCGTGCAGAAACAATTGTTCTGTAGCTCCTATACACAGTCCTTGTCCTTTGGGTGACCCATCCATTTACCCAAAATGTAAATGCACATGAAAGCTGTTTACTTCTCCCATGGCCTTTTAGTACTTTTGAGTCAGACCAGAGTAGGCCTGAGGTGCAAGGTTATTCTTATCCACCGAGAGAACTCTTTGTGCTGGGCACATTGCTTGGGCAACAGTGTGTCAGCTACAGAGGAAAAAAAAAAAAAAACAAAGGAAAAAACCCTTGTGATACTGGAGTCCGATTGCACTGAGGCAACATAACTATACAACAGGCCATTAATAGAACTGATAAAATGCAGTAGGCATGCATCTCTTATGTAACTGCATTTTGCTCCAAGATTATTTTTATTTCTATACTGGAATGTGCTGTAGTTCTACTGAGGAAGATAGCAAAAAAAATTATTTTTTTCGCCCAGTGTTTGTCAGTGGTTAATGAGTAACCTTTTTTTTTTTTTCTTTTTGGCAAGACTCCTTTCATATGATTAACACTGCACTCTCTTACATCTATGAGACACGTGCAAAGCCAGTCACAGTGCAAGGCCCAGCCTTATGTACACATCTGGTGCTGTTTTTTTCCTCACATTCTCCCACTTCAGAAAATCTGCTGATAAGAACTGTGAAAAGCATACGGTTCGATCAAACTGCTCTGTGGCCTCTCTTAATGAAAGGTTTTCTCAGCTAGGTAACTTTATGGTATTATTGAGGCAGATGGCTTTGTGCTGTCCCGGTTCCTCTTTTAAGGCTGTCAGAGCATTGGGCCAAGTAGACTGTTACAAATAGGCTGTAATAAAGATGAACTAATGATACAAGTGGGGAATTGAAAGTGTTTTGGTCCTAGCCCTACATTTGATAAAACTAAGTATCATAATGTGTACTGATTAAGAGTCTACTATCAAGCCTGAATTTTACAGAAGTCTGGACTGGAATCCAAAGTTCTGGGCACCGTTTGATTTTTTCCCTGAAAAATAAGACTATGTGTTTCTTCTTTGTGACAACTACGCTTTTAAGACTCGAGGAGTTTGGAGTATGGCCATCACTTGTATGAGTATGGATGTATATACATACGGAGGGGTGCGTGTGCATATATATATATAAAAAGAAGTATGTAAGTATACACGCATAAACAGAGTGTTACTCTTTGTAAGAAACCAAGTTGTATAAGTGGATTTTGAGTAACTATTGACTTAATTAAAATGTGTTTTTTTTTGTTTTTTTTTGTTTTTTTTTTTTAAAATATATGTTTGCAGCAGCCAGTAACCTGAAGAAGAGTATACTCCTCAAAACCTGCTTTTTCAGACCCAGGTACCAGAGGTGAAATCATTGTAATGAGCAAATAGAGGCATATTCTTCTAAGAAGAGAAGCAGAGCAAGCAAGGTTATTCCTAGAGGAGTCATCATCTAGTGGCTCGTGCACTGTAGGAAACAGGTCAGTGCTAAGCTGTGCTACAGAGGAAAAAAAGAAGTTTAAAAAATACATATAGCTGGCCTAGGATCCTAGAAAGTAAGTATTGTATTGTTGAGAAAATAGATGAATGCTGAAAACCATCATGCAGTCTAGGAAACAGGACAGCAAATAGATCAAAACCTCCTTGTCACAGGGAAATGTTACGATTATTTTTGTGTTTTGAGATGTGGACCATTTAGCCACTTACATTCTTTCCACAAAAATGTAAGCACTGCACTTTTTCGGTAGACAGCATTCATAACTTAAGCTGTTCCGATAGTATCATCTAGCCGATTTATTGGAAATCTATTCAGGAGCAGAAGGAAGGGAAGGATGTTGTTCACATCTTGCACACAGTTTACCTCATTTCAGGCGTACCTCATTTTGTATTTCCTGTTTCACTGCCTAGACTTTATTTATAAATGGCTAAGTTTAAGTAGGTAATATAATTGTTTATGATCCAGTAATGACAGTAACAAAAAGTCTGTTTCAGCCTGATCATACCATAGTTAAGATGCAGAAGTACATGTAGAACCTCACCCTTGGTTTAAGTGAAGTGTCTAACAGTTACCAAACTTTTTTCCAGTTTATTCCGTGACTTCAGAAAGCAATTTATTTCTCTTTCTTCCCGAGGCAGTGAGTGGGCAGACACCTTATCTACTCATCCCACCTGTACTGTGCTAGATCCTGCTACCAGCTGAGGACTGTCCCCAGGAATTGACATGTGGTTACAAAATCATGTATTGGTGAGTGGTGTGGGGTTTGCCTCTTTCAGCATCCGTATTATGCACGTTCCCTGTATCTTTATATTTTTGCTTGTTTACTAGTAATACTGTTTCCTCAGCAAAAAAAAGGTCTCTTAGTGGCCTTGTCACATTCCTGTTAGCTATGAGCATATCATAGAGCTTAAAACAATATGATCCAAAATAGTAATTCTCCATGTTTTGATTGCTTTGTCAGATACAGGGCAGCAAAATGGAAGTTTGCAGCCACAGCTGTGGATTTAGGTCAGAACAGAAAGGACTTTTGTAGTTCTGCTTGTCCAGAATTGCTTCTAGAATAAAATGACATGGCCATCTGTGTTCTTCTGCATATCTCGCACATTAAAAACTTGCTTACCTAATTCAGTCACAGGTCTCTCATTTTAGTGACAGCAGAACGCATGGTTCTGGGTAAGTGTTAGAAATATTAGGATGCATTTTTCCCACATAAAATTAGGTTACTACCTAAAGTGTCATTTTTTTGGATGTGTATCATTTGACTTAACTCAACTCTGGCATTGTTTAGCTTGGGTAGGTGACGTGTACTGTGAGGCGTTACTATAGCACAAAAGCATTTATCAGCTATGCTGGTCATCCAGATGTTAAGAAAAATGTCTGGATTTTATTTTACAAGATACGCTTTTTCTTTGAAGTTTAAATAGCTTAGCATCTAGATTTCCCACTCTTAAATGACTTCTGGAAAATTAGGCCATCACAAACGCAGATTATCTGAGTGTCCAGGTCAGTGCAAGTCTGGGTTTGACCTACAGTGACAACCACCATTCCAGGAGCTTGTCCAGGTTTTACCTCAAACATCAGAATTACGTGATGCAAGAACAGTCTTGAGGGCTGTTCTGCCACTCCAGAGGCATGTGTCTAACTTCTGAGCGAATTATTCATGCCTGGCCTCTACAGTCATTTTCTGTTCCCACACATAATTGATGGTTTTGCAAGCAAGGGCACGTGAAGAGTGTGGGTGGAATCAATTTATTGCATTTCTCCAGAATTATGGTGAAATAACTCTTACGTCAATAATCTTTATTTTACATTTCTTCAGTAGCAACTCCAGCAAGAAAACAAAGTTGGTCAGGGTAGGCAGAGAGCAAGTTGTACAGTTCTCAGCAAAATACAGGTAAAATCAAAGCTAACAGGCTGAAGCAAAGTATTTCGACCTCAGCATATCAACTGCATGGGTTATAGGGTTTTTGAAATACTACCTGCCTTGTTTATGGGTTATTTAATCTTTATTAGAGTGTGAAGGTGAAGAGCTTTTTATAAAGACTTGAGCAAAGAGGCATGAAAAAGCATCGTCTTTCCTGAATTGTATTGGCTGTGTGCTGAAGACAGTGGGCAAGGGGAGAAAGCTGTGTTACTGTCTCTCATCAGTGAATTTTCTCCTCCCCAGCTTCTGAAATCTGAAGACTGAATCTCTTTTATTGCTGCAGCAGTCACACCTCCTCCAATGAAACCCAGCTAAGGGTGGTAAGCATACTGCCTTCATAAGGCTCAGAATCTGAAGAACTTTGCAGAATTTGGTAAATGGAACTATTATGTTGTATTGTCTGCTTACAGCTTGTTGCTTGAGTTCTTAAGAGTTTGAGTGAACGCTGGAGACTTGAGCTTACTCTCCACATCCTCTGAAAACTATTTTTGAGTATAGCTCCTGGAATCTGAAAGTTATATTTATTCACTGAGTAATGATGTTAGTAGTGCCAATAGCAATAGGAAGTCCACAGTAAGAGTTCTGAAGTTACATAAAAATAGTTGGGTACAGCAATAAATAACATCATTTGTGCTTCTAAAAAAACAAAGATTCAGTTTGTTTTGGAATGCTAAATGAGGCAGTGTGCTTCTTTCAGCTATGTCCGTACATCGCTCCTTGTGATCAGCACTATGTGTGTACCCTTAAGAGAAAACTTGGCCTTCCCTATAGCCGAGTCCGCAACTTCAGCCACTGAACTTGAGAAGAGCACGGTATCGGGAACAGCATCATAACATATGGGAATAACCTAAGCCAGTTACGGTCTGTGGTACTCATACACATCTAGGCTAGTGGGTACACTTTTCAAAGGTTTAAGTAATGTTCTGTTTGATCATTACCAACAGTCAAAAGAACAGGTTAAGCACAGTCCAAAAGAAATAAACAAATACACAAATTAGATCCGTTACCTACTGTGGCTCCCTGAGTTCAGGTAACTCAAAGGGTGTACTACCTAACTACTTTTCAGGTGTTTGCATGTCAGCTCCTTGTATAATTGTTACAAAACTTAAGTATTCAAGCCATTCTCCTGTAAATTCTCAACACAGAGCTGTGAACTACTTTTTATCTTCCTTCCCCATCTACTTACCATCTTTAGCAGCTAGATATTTGCTGCATTAAAAAAGAATTTTACAGGGGAGGGAAGCAGGGAGTCTTGGTAGCAGAGTCCCACAGGACTGACATGTTAAAGCACTGTTGAGCCAATGCACTTGTTGAATTCCTTATTTTACTTAAAAATTATACAGAGAAATATACAAAAGTGATGCATTAAATCAGTTTCATTTGCGTAATGGACTTTTATGGATTTTGATTTCCAGTCACAGACCATACACACATCGACTGATACCACGTTTTCTCCTTAGACAATAATCCTCTGCCTTTCACTTTACAGGAGTTGAGAATTGTTTAATTCTAACCTTCAGTTTAAAAATATTCCTGTATGCCTTTATGAAAGGATATTAAAAGGTAAACTAAGTTGAAAGTAAAGCTATAGTGGGCTCCTTACTTTGAGTCAAAGGTTTACAAAATAACGCTTTTAGAATGTAGGTTACTCAGCACTTTTAGGAAAGTTGTGTATTCACACTTAAACCTGGCACAGCAAAATGCTGTAGCGCATGCAGACGTTCAGCACAGTTGCTGAACTATCTCCAGGGAGCAAACGTGAAAATGAGATTTCCTAGTTTCTGTGAATAAAGGTAAGTACACTCATTCCTCAGTCTTCAGCTTGGTTAAAGTTGGTGAGACAAATACTGATTTGATGTACAACATTTGAAAAAGCATATTATTTTTATTATTTCAAAAAGTTTAATTTTGAAGAGGTTGTCACGAAGACAAATGATGCAGTGATTTCCTCTCCCCCTACCCTTCGGCATTTCCAGTGCTAGCAGAATTCCACACTAACCAGCCAACGATACACACTTACTCAAGCCGAGTGAAGGAAAAAAGTGAAGTTAAGGATTTCAATTTCCAAGGCTGCTCACTTGAACTATTTTAAAAACAACTTAGAAGCAGGGGCCTTCAGAGGCGCAGACTTTACTGGGTTTGAGTGCTGTATTCCGAACAGAATCAGCTTCTCGTTTTCTAATATTTTGAAAATGTAATTGAGTAAGTGAGTCCTCACTGCAATATTTAACAAAATGCAATTATTTTTGTTAAAAACGAGGATGAAATTTCAGTGGAACACTAGGCATACGTGCATTTAGCTGTACTAGTGATTTAAGAAAAAACCCAAAAAACCCAACAAACAACCCCAAACAATGCACCCTAATCACAGTGTTAAAGCTCCAAACTATGGGATGTCTGTGCTCCAACAGCTGCAATTAACTCCTAATTTTATTTTATTTTTTAAACTTTTATCTACATTCCTGCACTGTGAAAATCAGCTTTCTCAAGAAAAAAAGAGAGAGAGAATGGCTAGTTTCAGGTAGTGCGGTAAGACTTGGTATAGCTCCTTTAATTTCTTTACACAGTAAACAGATGTCTATTTATACCAACACCCTGGTCTGTACTTTCTTATTTACATGAAACACTTTTACATATATATACATGTTAGCAAAATACAGAGCTTCTCCCAGAACCAAGTGCATTTCAGCTATATCTTTGTTACACAACTAATGCTTTTTAAAAAAAGAAAAAAAACCCCACCTCACTTGTTTTCTTCTGCACAATGATTCCGTTTAGCTAAATACTAAAATCGTATTTATTTCCTTCCCATGTAGTACTTTCTCTAGTTACAAAATACCATCAGCTCCAGAATGATACTTGCAGTTCACTCTGGCAGTAAGGAAGAGGTTTCAAGAGTCCAGCTCTAATTGTTCTTGATTTTCACTGAGTCTTAACATAAGCTGTTGTTCATAATAAAGGCTCTTTGCATAGTTTATTTCTTGAGATAGCTTTACTGCAAGAACTTCAGATTTCACTTTCACCTGCAAAAAGAAATGTGATTTTTCTTAATGTGGTAGGTACTGCTGTCATCTAAAGCAGAATATATTTATTTTTTATTACTTCACTAACCGAAGGGGTTAGGTTTGGTTTCAGTGGAGATTCCTTCTCAGTGCTAAGGCTAAAGTAAGGAAGAAGTGAGAGAGGGAGAGACAGGTAAATAGAGACAGGTATTTTAGAATGAGAGCAGAAACATCTTGCAATATTTGAAGTTATTTCCTTTGCTTCCCCTCCTACCTTTTATCTGGCTTGTCTGTTTGGAATGTAAACTGACTTGGGTCAGGGGTGAGCTTGTAACCTTGTCTGTAAAACAGACCCCTGAGCAACTACTGTAATGAAGCAAAAAAAACCCTGTAATGGGTTTTAGAAGTGAGAGTTCTGATTAACTGTTACATGCATTTCTTTCCAATCTTAGACACTTTGCAGTAAAAAAATTCTGTGTATAGGAGAAGACTAGAGTACATAGACAGCAAAGTACTTAAGTTTCACATACGCATTGTAAAGTTAAAAGCCTTTCTCAGGTAAACACACATTTCCTACTGTAACTTTTCTGCCTGCAGGAATATTTTAGGTTTTGCCTTCAGCTTTTGTCAGGAGTTTAGGGAGCAAGTTCTATTGTCACCTAAACCTTTTCAGCAGCAGCTATTTTCACTGCTGACAGAACAGAGTTTTCATTGTTATGCAGCACAGGAAACCAAACACTAATGACTCCAAACACTTTCAGCACCAGTACATGCATAAAAGGGAAAAGAAACCCCCAAACAATAGGTGCTAGATCCTTACCATTGGCTTTTGTTGTGATGGGCCTGGCATTGCTACACCACTACTTGTATTAACAGCTTTCTTCGTCAACTGTATATACACGTTCCCATGGTCTTTTGAAACAAGGCAGTGATAGAGATCATCATACTTGACTTCTAGGAAGATGGCCTCGCGGTCTGTGTAATCGCCACTCTTTAGGAAATAAACAGCTTTAGATGAAATGAGAACACAGTAGCTGTCTATGTTCTCTACTGCTATGAAGCTGCAAAAAAGAAAAAAAGTAAAATTATTCACTTGAAGCTAAAAATAGAAAACTAACAAATGTCTTCACCTGTTATGTTTTGAGTGACCTTTAGAAGTCTTTCAGAAAAACTAATAGCATAACATGTACAATTCATCTGTATTTAATTTAAACTGTTCTAAAACTCAAGCTGATGAAGTACCCTCTCACCCAGTTAAAAAAGATCACGCTGTAAATCAAATATTAGTGCTAGATGCCTGGCTTCTGGCTTTGGACATTAAAAGGGCATATAAAAATATCCTTTAACAAGTTTTAAGAAGAGTAATTTCCTTGCATTGGAATACTGCAAGTCCTAATACTGGAGTTTAATTGTAAGTTCAGTTCCATTGCTGATATGTGAAAGGTTTGCAGACATTTATGACAAGAGCATTATCCTTCTACACATTGTAAACCTACTGCGCTTCCTTCTACCACACACCTCCCTTGCCTTTGAAAACAAAAAACAAGTTTAACCTGCTGCCTGGATCAGTAGCTAGAAAAGAGAAATTAGCTGTTTAACACTGGGGTGAAAGGTTAAGCAGCAAGCAGGTTTCCCCAGAGAGATTAGTCTGAGTGATGAATAGTGGAGGTAGAAAAGAGCGAGTTAAGAATATTGAGAATTATGATGGCTGAAAAGGTTGATGTGTAAAAAACAGCAGTAAGGAATGCAAAAGTGAAATAGGTGTTTCACACAGAAACGCTTCTTCACTTCTGATACACTACTTAAATGAACCTCATTAGTGGGGTTTTTTAAATGCTGAAAAATTCAGAAAATTGAATATGAAATCGTAACTAAGAAAGAGTGCTAAATAGCATAATAATGCTCTGTCAACAACCCACAGCAGTAGAAGCCTATCTGTAAAACTAAGATTCTCACGCTGTCAGGTGGGTTCAAAATTACTATTTTCTGAACTGTTGCTTGTACAAGTCTATCTGCTGTTGTCCTAATACGTTCTGCAGAATGCTCCACTGGCTTTGCAATCAATGAAGATTGTTGGTACCAAGAGTTTTTGGTAGATAGAGAAGCTCACCATCTCCAAAACTACTGTTGGCTCTACCATTTAAGTAACACTTTGCACAAATTACTCTGAGCTATATCCAAATAAACCCATAGCTATAAATGGAATTTTAATAGCCAAAAATGTTTCAAGAGGTCAGATCATGGTTTCTTTTTGTGGTATAAAAGAATAATTCCAGTGATTTTCTATTAGTAGTCCTCTAAAAGATGGTATTCTGCACTGAACTTGTCTTTTTCCTGCCCTATGCCTCCTAGCCACTGCTTCCATAAACTTGAGAAACGCATACGCACTTACTCAAGTTAACAACTTGTATTTTCATTTAAGTGCTGAGAAGAGCACAGCCATCCTGTTAAAAAAAAAACCTGTAATGTACTTAGCCCAGCTTTAACCTTGGATGAAACTACAGGACAGGATAATTGAACTGTGTTCCTTTAAGTAAAACAAAACAGACAAAAATGTGTATTTCAGCTTAAAAAAACCTCGGTGAAAGGCAGTGTTAACGCAGTTACTGAACTAGCAATTGCCCCTCAGTTTTCCATCAGAGTTCAAACACTCCGGGGTAAGGTTTTGTCTTTGAAATAAGTTAATTAGGATGGAGAGTGGTATTTTTTATGAAGTGTCATAGAAAACTTAATTTTAAAAATAGAGCAGCATTATAGCCTTCAGGATAATGTCTTGTTCCTTACAACAGGCACGTAAAACCAAGTACAGTATTTTACAGAGATCCTAGCTTTGACTTGGGTCAGACTTCCACTAGAAGCGGAACCAGAGGAAACTTGCTGGCACACTGGCTTTCTTTGCTTCTCTTCCAGCGGAGAAAGAAGATTGAAAGGTGATTATCAGAAACCCCTATTACTGTATCACTGTCCTTAGCAATTGTCACAGCAAAGTTGAGAAACTTGAGAAGGTTTTGTATACCCACAAAAGCAGAGCAGCTGTCTCCTGATGTATGGTATTACAGGCTGCTATATGGGGGACATCCATGGAGAGAACTGAAGCACTAAAAGCTACTATAAAGTTCAGTGGAAGCAACTGGCTAATCGGACCACGGGTTTGTATTTTCTCCATAAGAACAACAAATTATATATCTAATTTTCCATACAAGATTTTTACTGGTGTCATGTATATATTTTGAGGAGTGGAAATGGAGGTCAGTGATTTAATGGTGAAGGACAGAAACATTAGCTAATTTGTAGTTCAAGCTCTACATTTTGTTCTAAGTTTGAGTCATGCATCATTACCCATTTTCTCTTGCCAACTGTTACTTTCTTCCCTGTGTCTAGTTCTCAAAATGGGTATTTAACCTGCTAAGATACTACTTCAAGATACTACCATTTTTTAAACCCGTACTTCTACACGATTAAAAAGAATCTCAAATTAATAAAATGAAAAATTAAATGAAACATGATCCAGTAGAACAAAGTAGAAGCAACCAGATCTCTGGCGAATTTGTGGGTTTTTTTAACAACATCAGGAAGTAATTACACAATATTTTCCAGAAGTGAAACAGTGAGCCTAACTGGAAAAAAATGTGGAAACATTTAGTTAGAACAGTAGAGCAAGGTATTAAACCCCCTTTTATGGATTTAACTCTGAAGGAAAATATGCAAATAATCAGGTCTTTAAATGTGTTTCTGATTATGATACTAGGATAAAAGTCAGAGGCATAATTTTGTACTTATTTTCCATCACAAGAAACACTGTTCTTGTTGAATGATGTTCCTAATGGTGAAAGTCACAGTGAATGAACAGTGTGACTCGATGACAAAAGCCCACTGATCTGCTTACGGGGTACACTTGCAAAAAGTTGACAATTTTTTTTTGGTCGCAAATTGCTCTCTTTCAGTTCTCCCTACCTAAGAGCCAGACTGTATGTGCATAAAGATGCTTAAAAGAGATGAAAACGGGATAACGAGAGTGTAAGATCACAGGGCCACAAGCAAGCGGCAGATTACAAACTCTTCCTCACAGGCAGCTGAAGGTAGAATCTAGAGTGGCACGTGGCTTTCACAGCCTGATCATTGACACTGGCGAAATTAAAGTACCTCCCTCTACAAGCTTCACCAGCAACAGTTCTAACTACTTGTCCTTGGCAGATACACTGATGGATAATAGATACAAAACACAGTATCTTACACTCTCCACTGAAAACAGCTGTTCAGGTAACTGGTAGAGATCGAGTTAAGTAATGAATTATGCCTTAAGACCCCAATCCAACAAACTGACATCTCCTGTAGAAACAAACGTACAGATATCTTTCCATGTTCACTCTGTATGCCATTTTTTTTAATACTCTCAAACCTGACCACTAATAACATTTATACACTCTTTTCACTTGCTTTCATGAACCCATATCCAGGGTATTCAAACTTAGATGCGCCTTTAGTGTACTACCCATGCAAATTATTCAGTTTTCGGGGGGGTGGGGGTGGGGGGGTGAGGGCAGAATGTTGCAGGTTATTTTGGTCGTTAACTGTTAACAGCCACAGCTTAGGAATAACATGTACTACAGGCATCCAAGTTAGCTTCTCTCACATCTAAACCAGAGCCCCCTCAGAGTGCACTCCGTGCAGGTCAGTGGTGGTTCCTGTATTGCTACCAGAGAATCACTAGCCACTCTCCTAGGCTTTGGGCTGTGAGAAATAGACGACACAGGACAAGTAAGGGAAGAGATGCTAGTTCTGCCTGTGTGCATGTTACAGAGGAGGAGGAGTACAGGATTAAAACATGCACTTGTTTTATCAATGCACATGAGGGTTGGACATGTATTATGCATGTTAAATGGACTAATGATTACTTAGAAACTTACTGAGATTTCATCTTTTGTAAGGGGGGGACCAGGGACATCAATTGGAGCAGGAGTCAACAAACCAAGGCTCCAATTCTTCCACAGCCTGTATGTGATGTGCGATCAATGGCAGTTCACAACAAGTGAACCAGAGGAGCCCTGTGGCACCTGCAATGACGTTTGTATCCAGCCAGTGGACAGGCCACCCTGGAAGTCATCAGGCGCTCATGCTGCGCTGCTAATCAGTACCAAGAGAAAACGAACAAAATGTACGTGCATGTGTGCGCGTACGTGTGTAAAGCAGTTTTAGTCCCTCTTCTCCAAAGACATGAAGATACAAGGGCAGCAAACAGAACTACTTAAAGTAACTGTGTAAGTCGGTACTTACAACTCATCCTGAATGTTGTCAGTCAGTTTGAACAGCTGTTCTTGTCCTTCTGCTTGACTTTCTAAATAGCGGGGCAAGAGCCCTTGAGGCCCTCTACAGCAGCGTGGCTTTCTCACTCTCTCCGCTTGTGTCCTGCATGCAAAATAGATGCAGAAAAATGACTTAGTGCAACAGCAGTGCTTTTCCTTCCACTTAAACCTGTCAACATACAAAGTTGTATTTATTTTGAAATACGAGGTGTGACAAAGCCTTTAAAAATACAATGTCTTCACGGGTACAGCATATAGAGTCTGTAATACTTGATGTGGAAGACACAGTGTCTATTCATATAGTTTTACATTTCAAAGAAATGTCTCCCAGTTTTCCTCTACAATTAAGGGGCAGTGTGCTGAATTAATAGGAAGAAGCTACCTAAACTGAGTATACTCTCTGCAGATTTTGGGATCTATTTATCAGGAGTGTTTTACTGATTTGACTGTTACTTCTCTACAGAGAACAAGAGTGCATCAACGTAGAAAGAGCTCAGATTGATGGACAGTGTCAGTCCTTTGAAAATTGAAGGGTTACAGAAATAGGAACATACAGTTAAGACAAGACAAAAGAAAAATCCAGAGTTAATTAAGAATTTCCGTAGTAGCGTTTAGCATACTTTACCTTCCTTGAGCATCTATTAAAAAATGACAATAATAAAAGACACACACGTGTGGCCTAACATCAGAGGTTGATACTGGCCACAGTGCTAAGGAACTGCCGGCTAGGTTCCTCCCTTAGAAGTATTTTGTTAAAAAATAATATTCTGAATTCCTTTAAGCTTTTGGAACGCCCTACCCCTGAAGAATTGTGTTACAGGCTGCCTAGCCCTGCTTTATTCTCTGTCCTTTCCCAACAGCACCACTCTGGGTCTGCTGCATGCTTTTTCGTATCTCTTTCAGGCCACTGCTGTTAGTAGTTTTCCAAGCCAAATTCACCATTTTTGATTAGTGCTCTCTACTTCCCATCTTGATGCTTTGTAAAGATCCTCTACAATGAACTGCTTCTATCCTTTTTGATCAAAAGACACGAAAAGTATCCCATGTAACAATGCGTTTTCTTTTTAAGCTGCTTGGCAATAGCACCAGAGTACTTGCCTTCTAAGCTTTGCTTTCTGCAGATGTTTTCTCTGGAGCCTTGTTTCTTTGTTACCTTTCCCTTTCAGCAGTCCTCTCCCAGACTTGAAACCCATGCACCCTTTTAAAACTTATTTTCTTTCGAGTCTCTGACACCCTTGCCTTTTAATGGCTACAGATGTTTTTTTGCCCCTTCCCTTCTTGGCTGCACTAAATGTTACTGGATCAGAATCTCTTACATGTCATTCATGACTTAGTATCATCTTTGCTGCTCTCCCACTGGGTGACTGGCCTCACTGAGTTTTGGCTATCATTGCTCTGTCTGGTATCAACAACGTATTTTGCAAACAAGGTATAGAAGCCAAAGATACTGGCTTTCCAGCACAGCAGAGAAAAACATCAGCCAATTTATTTTTGTAATACATTATGACTGTCTGCTAAGTTCTGATTTTGTTAATGAGATGATTACATCCCTGACCTGCGTAACAAATTACAGTGGCTCTGAAGTAGTGCTTATCGCTGATCCTCTTTGAGAGAAACTTCAGGAGAGACAAAAAGCTCTTGACTTCACTTCAGCTGAACTATGGTTACGCTAAGATGGAAAGTCAGTTTGTCAGCAGGGAGGATGAAATGGAGAGTGGAAATTCTCCAACTAAAAGAATGCGAAACAGAGCAGGGGCTTAAGAAACCATAACAAATGTTGCCATTAATAGTGCCAGTAAAACGTTATCAGTGAAATTTTCAGTTTTACCTCTGCTGACAGATGTTCTCACTGCTTTACCTGTCCTGCCGCACTGCCTTCTGTTTTGGTTAGACATTCATTAGTTAATTACGGTGTTATGCATCCAGGCTAAAAAATGCCAGTATGAAAATTGCCATTTGCTGCATAAAGGTACTTAAGTTTTCCTCACTTGCAAAAAGTGCAATGTCTTAAAACTGTATTCTTCCATTAGTAGCATTTTTCTGAATCAGAATAACCTAAACACTAGGTAAAGAGATTACTTCCACAAGCTATGTACGACGTAAAATTACTCCACTGAGTAACAGCTGTATGCAGTGGTTAGAACTTCACTATTAAGTACTAGGACTCTGGAGCAATCACCTCTCCCGCCACTTAGATTTTTTAGGTGTAAACAGGATTCGTCTGTACCAGGTTACATGACAGTATTACTCTCTTTCTGAACCTACACCAAAGGTGAACAAATAAGTGCCTGGTTTTACCTATTAGATTCATACAAAGTAGTAAACAAAAGTATGCGTTTGCCTTCACAAAACGCAAAATGTCGAGGCAAAGTTCCAAAGAAATCAAAGGGTTCCAGCCAGTGTAATTCACATCTTGCTGTTTGTCCTACTTCCTAACTTCCAAAAGCAGTAAAATGGCAAAATTTCACTTAACCCAAGAAGCCCCCATTGGCTGTTAAACCTCTCTACAGCACCTGTAGCTTCTATTGACAAGTTTAAAGAGTGAATGTCTGAAGCACAATGTACAGTTTTTAATTAACTATTGGCCAATCAGTAACTTTTTACTTACACGCTTTCCTATTAAGCATTCAGAAAAGTTGGATAACCATCCATATGGGAGTGAGCAACAACACTGCGTAATGGTTTTTACATTAACCATCTTTCCGATAAACATTGAACTCTGCTATTTTCCCTAATATTCTGTAGTACCATGAGAAGAGGTATCTGAAGCATCGCAAGCAAGACTGCTGTAAAAATGAGGAAAGAATAGGGCCTTTTAATCAGACCTATTCCGTAGAAACCAGAACACCAGCGAACACTGGTTTCTAATGTCTGGCTTAGAAGCGGGTCAGGGAGAAAGTATACTAGTACTACAAAAGTACTAGGCACCACAATGAATTTCTTGAAGGCTTGGCAATTTCCAAGTTGTGGGTTTGGTTGTGGGTTGGTTTTAGATTTTATTTTTAAATGGAAGATGTACTTAAGAGTACAGTGCTTACTGTCTCCACTGCTCCTCCACGCCAAAATGTTCATCCTGGTGATAAAAGATAATTCTCATCTTGGTGATAAGCAGGTCAGCTGCTTTTCAACTAAGTGCCACTAGAGCTAGTGCTCTGATTGCATTGATTTAGTCCATCAGCCCGTTGGCAAACGGGTCTGTTTGGTCTGGACAGCTAAAAACATTCCACACAACTTGATTTTTTTAATCTAAAAATTTGTTCTACTGTCTCAAGTTACATTCTGTAAATAATAAGCAATGCTGATGAAATACAAAAAGCTGAAGATTTGTAAAGCAGAATGAACGGTGGTGTGCCCACATCTGTGTTACATTAAACATGCACTCAACAGATTTGCTGATTCTTTTCTAATAAGCACACAAAGGCAATACAAGACAGAAATGCCCTCACGTCTACTAGTCACAGCAGGGAAGAGTGCTGCTGAATGAAGACACAAAGAGATTGGAAATGGTGTCAGAAGGTTGAGGCACACACTCCCGTTCTTCACTGTTCAGACAAAGCTGAACACTGGAGAATCTCATTTCAGATGACTGTATGCACACTAAAAACAGTTCACAGTGTTAATTGGTTGGCTTTTGCGTAACAGTTCACAGAATTCTTCTGATTCAGTTGACCAGTTTTAAGCCAGAAGTTTTGTAATCAAACAGATCACCGACCCACTGATGTAAGGAAGTTGTTTAGGTATTACTGGTGATAATTATTTACCAACTTAGATTGAGAAAACTCTACAAGAGACATCACATGTTTTACAGAATTATTCTTACCCTTTTTCCTTCACTACACGTTTACCCCCATCAGGTACCCTATCAGGCTTACACTACCAGGTATGTAGATGTGATTTTTGCTGAGGTGCACAAATACACAGTGTTTTTGAGAACAGTAACTGTTACTCATCTTTGAGTGTCTTTTGGACTTTAAAAACTTCCTTGAAGTATGCCTAGATTGCTTTGACAAAAACATTGAAAAAATAAAAATCAGAAGGTATCAAACTCTGTGTATCAACAGATGATCCTCTGTGAAAACAAAACATCGCACTTCTAAAATTATATACAAATAAAAGTGTGTGTGGTTTTGCTATTACATCTTTCCGTTTCCTCAGTATCACACCTAAAAGAATTATACAGAATAAAACAAGTTTAGGAAATTTAGCAACTTCTCCTGAGAGAAAAAAAGCAAGAAGGAAAAACTCTGACCTACACAGCAATCACTACAACTTTTCATTTAAAAAGCGTATCTGTGGAATTTCTAATCTGTCCTCTTGGTAAGAGAGCAGCACTGGCAACTACAAATCTGTTCAAAAAGCCCAAATTGAGCATGTATACAGATTTTGATCTGTAACTGGAGGAGCGCAAGGACACCCCAAATCCTGCACAAACAACAGCTCTAAGTGCCAGGAGATGCAATTCTGGCATCTGAAACCAGTATTTAATGGGAGAGGCTCTTCACAGAGACTTCACCTGCTGTACTGTCACCAAAACCCCAAGTCCCTTCTAGGTGACGAACACTGCTGTGCTAATCAGCCATGTAAGCCCTCCAAACAGATCCCTCTGGCCACAGGGCTCTCCCCCACACTCTCTAGTAATAATTTTCTTCAGCTAGACCCAGTTCTTGCTGCCAAAACTTCCAGCAACTGTCATCAGTGTGTCGCATTCATAAAGGTGTTCCAGTTTAACAACCTCATCATTCCAACCCATTTAAAGCAGTAACTTACTAGTTCTGGTATAGCTCAAATTCTGTCAGTGTTTCCATTGTAAACTTGTTTTTTCAGGTTTGCATAAAATTTATTGATAAAAGCCTGCTCTGGGCTGTAACTTGGCATACTGACTTTCAGCCTGGGAACAATTTTTATCCCCTTGAAATAATTATAAAACAACCTTAGTTCAAACAAAGGAAAATTGGCAGGTAATACAAGCCTATGAAACAATTCAACTGCTGCTAGTATTCTGAAGAAATAATATCAAACCTGTTACTTACTTGGCTCCAGAAAAGTCTGCTTTGTCTAAGGAGGGTTTAGTGCATTTCAGACATTAAGAAGTGACTTAATCTGGGAAATAAAGGAGGAATAGCCTTACATCTTCTATCATAAAATATGCAACAACTAAAATACCTGCTACAGTTGCTTGAGTTCAAGACTGAATTGCACCTGCAGCCTTCCATAAGTGTCATCATCCCAGGCACATAATTTCCACAAAATGCAGACAAAGACAGTACTTGTCTCATAGACGTGCAATAGGAGGACACAGTGTAAAGCATACTCAGAAAAGCCAGAATCAATTAAACGCTAAACAATGTATACCTCAAAAACGATCCTAAAAGTTCAGCCATCACAGCAACAAACTATAGATCATGCAGTCACACCACAGGATCATAAGGATAAAAAATGAAAAAAAACCAAAAATGCCATTTCTGATATGGTCTGTATTTCATATGACATCTTTGCGAAACACTAAAAATCCACTATTTCCACAATTCTTTCCTCATTTATGTACGTACTTTGTACTTTGTTTCAAATGTTGAAGCTTCCTTCCTAAGCAATAATGTCTTGAGCATAAGAGGACAGACATTATTTTTTTATGTGCTAGTTCTCTGCGTCTGAGAACATTAAATGACTTGGGCCCAATTTCAGAAAAACCTATGGCAATCTAGATTTCGTGTTCCGTTGTGACTCTGCTGGCAGACGGCAATGCTGTATTTCAAAGGGTAAGTACAGTTGCCTCCTTCCCAGTGCTGGGCTTTGGGGGTGCAGTTCCCAATAGGCAGATAATTTCTTGAAGACTTGATGCCTGAACCCGGAGATTTGGCACAGCTCTGCGATGGAATTCATTCACCATTCAGACACAGATGCTTTTAAGGTGTGTTAAAAATGCACACGCAGTGCAGTGAGTCTGAGTGTTGGATTTGGCATTAGAATGTCTCAGCTAGATGCAAGAATGTGTAAAATCATGAGCCAGACAGCTCCCTGCTGACTGCATATCTGAGGAAGCTTATATGCACCGTTTATTCCAGCAAATGCATGGAATATATTGTGCTTGTTAAATATGTTCCCAAAATGCTAGTTTCAGGCAGAAACATGCAAATAAATGGTGCCTAGGGTTAAAACCTCCCACTTACAGTCAAATCCCTCCTCTTTTGAGGGATCTACCAGCTCAGATGCTGAAGACCTTTAGCTGACCCGATATACTTGTAGGAGAACTACAGCATGCTGAAGAAGCAACTGTTTATCATGTAGGCTGTTCCTGCCTACTTCTTAGAGATGTAGCTCATCTCCCCCCTTCCCCTTTCTTTTATATACAAGATCAAAACAGAATTGAAAACTATTCATTGGTTTTATGATTGTATACAACTTCTTCAGGCTCCAAGTTCAAAAGGAAGTAAGAGCTCAATTAAGACCTCAAGAATCATGTCTTTAAAAACAGCAGAGCAGCAGATGTACTCACCCAAATGGCATGTTCTTATGACGCCCATATTACAGATCAAAGATCTGCATAAGCTGTATGTGTTTGCATACTAGACAACTGCATGGCACTTACACCAGTCATACTCCGCGCATCAACCGGTGTGCAACCTTTGGCACTTGCTCCACCTCTGACTGTAACAGCTGTGCAGCTAACAAACATTTTTTCAAGCGCTTTGATATCATCAAGCTTAAGAAGTTAACAAAATGTAACACTGCCATCTCAAGTTTCCAATTTCTCCCAGACTCTTCCTGTACTGATCAGAGTGATGACTAGAGTTGTCACCTTAAAGTTTCCTGTCTCACAGATGCATTGAAAAATGCTCCCATTCACATTCTGATTCAATGTAAAAGATACAGTTCTTAGCAGGGATTTCTTGCAAACACCTATCTGAAAAACATGAGCTGAACATGCCTTAGTGAAGATTAAAGTGCCTAGGGCCATAACGTTACTATGCCTCAGGGCACACTGCAAGGTCTTACAACTTTTGAATACAGTCTGCTGACAGGCAGGGCAGTGTAGTAGATGGAGCATTAGTCTTATTTCTGTGCTCACGTTTATAATGGTCCCATCAAAACCCATCAGTGCTGGCCAAGCAATGCCCATTTGTTGTAAATGCAAACGTGGTCACCTTACTTCACGTGTTAACAGAAGTGTTCCCATATTGTACTCCTATCTTTCTGGGAAAGCAAATCCTCTTTGGGGAAGAAAGCAAACCAGGGGCCCTGCCCAGAACAGGACATGAACTGCTAGGTGTGCATGAAGAGTTATGTGAAATGAACTATGACGACTGTACGTGTTTTCTCTTCAGACGCTCCTTTATATACTTTCCAGTTAGTACAGCTAGGGCTGCAACAGGCACAGCAAATTCTTCTAGCACAAATTTCACCTAACAACAAGCTACTCAGAAAGTTTGTTTTGGTTTTTAAAGTTAGCAGTTGCAAGAACAATCCAAATCAACTGGCTGTACTTACAAAACTGATAAAGAGTGTTCCACATGTTAACAGCAACATTAGGTGAAAAAATTATCTATAAAAATACCAGCCACATGCTAAATGAGGTGACATCAAGGCAATAAATAGCTCCATCTGTACGAAAGAGTTTGTAGAACAATGCAGAAGACATCTCTGAACAAAAAAGTAACTATGTATGAAGTAGTACTGAAAAAAAAGTGGGTTGGACTTTTTTTTTTTTGCTTAAAAAAAAAAAGATCAGTTTTACATATTTTTCTCAGATCACTTTATAAATCTGCTGCACATTAGAAATCAGACACACATGTATTTTTTCCAAGTAAAGAAAGTTGAAGGTTTACATTTTTAATAGCAATGTGACTATTTCTGAATGGCAGCAGTATATATTACATGCAGTGTGAGAGGGTTAAACGGGACAGCCTCAACTCTTTATAAACTTTTGCCCTCTGGATATGTACTCATTGGCTGCTGTACAAGACTTGAGCTGTATTACACGCCTTAACGATATGGTTCAACTGTCGGTCAGGCTCGGGGCCTGGCAATAGGCCAGACCGCAATCAATGGGACACAAACCTCCCCCTTTCAGATCATCACGAAGGCTCATATTATCTCCTTTTTGTCGTGCTGGTTAAATTTATGGAGCAGAACCCCGAAGCTGCATTCCTTGGCTTGGGCCGGCCCACGCGGGCCTCCCTTTGTTTGGTACTGTAAGCGAGGCGTGCTTTGGAGGATTGCAGGGTTGTTAGTTCAGGCACTGACTGACTGCTCATGACTGAAATGAAAAGAGTTCAGTGGAAGGGCAAAAGGACAGCACAAGTGTAAAACCCCATCCCAGCAGGCCCTGGGCTCCCATCTACAGGCTCTGGACTAGGACTGAGCAGAAAACCTCACCGTTAATGACAAAGGGAAAAATCTGTCTAGTAACAGGTAAACAGCCTCGCAGTACGCTAGCACATACCTTGCCGCAAGGTTCCTTGCTTTCAAGTAAGCCTGTAATTACTACATAAATATGCACCTCAACTAATCTGGCTTAAAATACTGCTTAGAAGTGGTATTAGTTTTAAAGCAATGCTGTATCTTTTAATTTGAAAATAAAACCTGTCAGTACAAACAGTACTACCTGTCCAGCCACATGACTTAATATTTCTACCATTTTAAACGTGGAGTAACCTCAGAGAACCTGATGCCGTGATATTTACGCTTGGGAGGAAGACGTAGGAAGTAATTCTAGCAAGACACAAAACTACTGGAAATGCAGTATGCAGAGGAGAGAAGACTTTCATTTTGTGTAACAGGTATTTCCTACATCTTTGTATTTGGTCTCAGAATGGAAAAAGTCCACGTTTGGGTATGCTCAGATACTCTCTATTCAAAGCTTTATTATTGTGGTAATTAAAGGCCACTTCTTGATACAGGTCACAAAATTAAGGATGTAAAGAAGCCTTTTAACATGATCTCAAGGCAAAATCATCTGGAGTGAAAGCAAATAGAAAGACAACTTGAAAGATGGTGTTCCAAATACACACAGGAGAAACAAATACACACATGGAAAACCACAAGGACTCTTACTGATTATGCACATAATATAAGGTACCCTTGTATTCCTTCTTCACTACAGAAAATATCTATGCTTACCTTCATCAGTATAAGACTAGTAAAACTTATTCCCAGAAAGCTGCCCCAGACCTGCTGTACCAGACTTCACCCCTTTGGCACAAGCAGCAGGTATTTCAGGACATGAGGTCACACAGCCACTGCACTGGCGAGCAGTTCGTGCCACTTGTGCTTTAGAAATAAGTAAATAAACAAATGCTATATTCCTATTGCATTACACCAGTTTCATCTTTCCTGCTATTTTTATGAACTGAAAATACTAGTAAGAGGGCCAAAAGATATTATAAAAACCCACAGAATGTGTATTAATTTTTTTTCTATTCTGGGGATCGAGTCCGACTGGTTTAATGCAGTCTGATGATTTGTCCTGGTACATTCCAACAGACACGTCTGTTTTGAATAAACCTTTTGTTCGTTTCTGGTGCGCATACGCTTTCAACTTATCCCACCTAATTCTAAGCAAGTAGATTTGTGAATGGAAATCGTGAATACTTTATTGGCTGTTTTTTGATGACTTTTTAGTTTGTTCTGCTGATGCTAAAGCATTAATACAGTTTTTTTCTTTCTCAGATCTCTCCATTCTAGGAGATACCATTGCAGACTAGTTAAATCTGCCACGCTCTGTAATTGTTTCAACCCAAAAAACTATTACATAGAATACACCAAAACAGCAGCATCATTTAGCGGAGTGCTTTCTGAATAAGGAAGGATCTAAAAAACACACGAATGCCAGAAAACAGGAAGCATACAACACAGTAAAAGGTGTTCCTTTTACTTTTTGGCCTTGGTGTCCAAAAGCTTTTGCTGAAATACAAGATAATTAGACAAAATATGCAGGCTCTAGAAATACAAGTATTTCCTAAGGAAATAAAATTTTCTCCCTGTCTAGATGCATTCCTTTTCCTTAATAGCTGAATACTGTGAGGTGGGCACACAGTGTAAGAATTCCATTTTGTGTCACAAATGCAGTCCTCTTAATTGTCACTTGAAGTGTAAGTAGTAGAATAAATCTTTGGTAAATCCAACAAAGGATTTATCAGCTCTTTTCAGAAGGAAGTTCTTAATTGCTTAAATTTCTGATGGCCTATGTCAGGCCTACATGACAGTGCCTTAGATTTAACCTAACTGGGAAACATTAGTTACCTATTGCAAACGTCTGCCTGTCCGAAAAGCAGCAGCTTCCCCATGCCTTCAGAAGTGTTGCATTTGGAAGCGAGCAAGTGTTGTACCCACGATGTCTGTTATCAGCCCTCTCTCCTTTCGTACCAGCCTGGCCTAATACAACATAATGCCTTTTTCTCACAAACTCACACCTTTTCCAAACCAGTTATTGTACACAACGAAATCAAGCTTAATCTGGTTCCTGTTCTGAACCCAGCCATAGCAGCAGTCCTTTGTTTAATGCAAAAGCTATGCAAGCTTCACTGGGTGCAGAACCCTTTAACCAGTGATGGAAACATACTTGCCTCGAGTTGTAACTTACCAAGGCGCTAGTAAATATTTTGGTTTTGTGGAGTAAAAACTCTGAATTCATTCATTTTTTTGAAATTATTTGTTGCTAATGATGAATAGACATCTAAAGAAAAACATAATTTCACATTTTATGCTCGGCTAACTACTCAGTGTTATTCACTTCAACGTTTTCCTTTTTCACTTGCCTGTCCTCCCCTCGCAACATTCCCTTCCAGGGCCCGTGTCCCTTTCTGTCCCTTAACCAACAGTCTGAATGCATCCAGGGTATCTTTCTACCCTCAAACGTCATGTTAAACAGTGATGTTTTAGTGGAAAATTCTTCTTACTTACAAAATAGATGCTGGTATGTAGAATGACAGTTCAGTCCCTCATAAAGTCTCCCTTTTTAATGTTAACAGACGTGTTACCAATGGTGAAACCCAGTGACCATACAGGTTTCTTAAAACAGGCTTTTGTTCAGTTTTAACAGTAGGAATACGTTCTGTCAAGGCAAAGCAAAAAGGCTTTAAACAAAAGAAGTTACAGAAGTTTTAACTGAAGGATTAGCACTCCCTATTGGAATTTAAACCATCTAGAACTTCTTTGCTAATATGTAGGGTGCATAAAAACCCAGAAGTAAAATGCAACTTTAACCCTTGGGCTTGAAAAAGTGTCTTTTTAAAAGTAGGTAAGGTGTTTGTTTTCAAGATTTCCTACCTCAGACCCGGCTACTCAAAGCCCAGCTCGTAAGCTCCAGAGGCTAATCAGATGTAATGTATGTAAAATGTAAGACCTGTATGATTAAACATTGCCTAATGCAAGCCAGTAATTGCTTATTTTTTCTAAAATCTCCTATTACTCAAAAACATTCATATACAGCAGATGTGAAAGTAACCACATCTATACAGTATTAACGAAGTATTATGTTGCTGCTGTAGGTCCAAACACTGTGGTTTTTTGTTTTCACTCCTTCCAAATAGTTAAATTGAGTCAACTTCAACAAGGGGACAAAGACAACCAACTGTAAAGACAACTACTTTCACAAATATTCCAAATATAAATGGTATCTAGTAATGCAGATACCTAGCAATAACCTCCTGGAAACATTATTCAGACATAAAGCAAGGTATTTGCAGTAATGCATAAAAAGCCCTTATAGTTTGGTTTTACAGCAGGTACTATGTCCATTCAACCCTCTAAAAAGGGAGAGGGATATGTTAGCGCAGTTTGTATTCACCAAGTCATCCGGACTTCTGTTGGGTGCTAGGCAGCTAACAGTGCTTTCCCACAATGAACAAGGTATTGTCCTGGAAATCGTAACATTATACGTGCGGCTCTAGAACTATAGATTCAGCAAACTGAATGTTTTAAAGGTTCATCTTTCTTTTACTGTATCCAGTAGATTAAAAAAAAAATCATGACAACTACATGCATCAAAAGTTATTTGCTTCAACCACGCAGAGCAAATTCAGCTTTATTGTGAAGAGCTCTTTGTCCTAGAGGAGGAAGGCAAAGGGAGAAAACTGCTTGTCAGTCCTGGAGGGGGGGGCACGAAAATAAAAGAATAAAAAAGCTGCCCCCCTGCATTTCCCTGGGCTTAACTCTACTATCCTTTATTTCTAAAGTCAGATCACTTTGAAAATTGTATTTTTATTTTTTGAAACAATAAGTTTTATTAACTAAAGACTGACTTCTTTAGGATTAGTCACTGTATGAGTTTGTAGAGATTCAGAAGTGAAATGGGAGATGGCAGTGCACTCCATCCTCAATTCTCATGATTTTAGGCACTCCAGAAGAGTAACTACATGCCTCAACTGCTTGAATTCCTT
This sequence comes from Fulmarus glacialis, assembly GCF_000690835.1. NCBI lineage: Eukaryota > Metazoa > Chordata > Aves > Procellariiformes > Procellariidae > Fulmarus > Fulmarus glacialis. The sequence goes on along the minus strand of NW_009186966.1, from coordinate 26,546 downwards.
CCATAAAGCTTTTAGGGGAAGGAGACCGGTGCAGTGAATATGCAAAGCAATCTTGACAAGATTCCACTCACAGTAAATATCATCATTACTTGAGACTTTTCTGACAAAAAGCCCTATTGGTTTCTTGATGTACAGCATGTGAGACTTACTTCTGCGTAGTCTAGGGAAGACTGCAGTTCTTTCTAATCTGAGTCATTCCTTTGGAAAGTAATTCTGAGTAAGGGCAAGGAAAAAAAAAAAATCACTCTTACAGAAAGCTGTAGAAAAGAAAACCATAGTCACAACTACAAGCCAGAAGCGTCTCTTGGCAGTAAGAAGCACTCTTTGAATAAGCAAAAGGAATAGAGAACCATTTTCTGTTCATTCTTAAGGGTAGCTTCATTTATTTAGAAATCATTTTAGGTCTTAGATGGTCTCTTTCCAGTTAGGAAACTAAAATAGCTGAGGTGCATTTTCAGAAAAAAAATTAAGGTTTTGAGATGAAATTATCCATACTGAAGAGGTACAGGGCTGCAGTCTGAGGAACTACTTCCCCTTCAAGAAAATCTACACTCACGTACGCAACAAGCAAGAGTAGACATCTGAAGAACAGAACAGGATCTCCAACAGAACTACACAAAGTTACCAGAGGTAAATTAAAACCTAACAAAAGAATACTGAGCAGGTGAGACTGGTAACAGAAAATGACTAAAGCAGGGAGAAGTGTCTACTGAGGTGCTGCAAAATGTGCGGGCACAAAACCAGGCTTGCTTAACTTCAAGGATCTAGTAAAAGCAGCATGTAAAATTGTATTTGGAGAGGACAAACTAAGAGGCGTTTAAAACTCCAGTGAGGACAGTGAAGTACTAAAGAGCCTGAAGAGGTCAGAAATATGGCAGGAAATGAAATGGGATTCAACCTACAAAATTGCAACCTGGTTCATCTGGGGAAAAATAATCCAGAACACAAATATTAAATGACAAGGAGATATTTGCAAAGCAGTAAAATAAAACAAAACATAAAAACAAACTCTTGGGGGAAAATAGCAAGCAGAAAACTGGATATCAATTTGCAATGTGATATGGCAGTAAAACCAGCCAACACAATTTTGGATGACTTGCATAGCACAGCTTGTCACAGAAGAGGGCTATGACGGTCCCTTTTCGCACAATACTGATGGGAACTTACAGACTGGGGGGATTTCAAAGTAACTCAACAGCAGCAATGGAAGAATCTGGATAGACTAATGACAGAAGATGTAAACCCATAAAATCAAGTTCAGCAGTGACTGAAGATGGGAGGTAGGGCTAACGCTGAGGAAAAGCCGATGTCTACAGCCATTTAGCAGGGTGCCACCGCAGTAAAATGGACAAACTTGCTCAAAAGAAAACATATCATCTGAGAAAACAGCAGCCATTTAGCAGGGTGCCACCGCAGTAAATGGACAAACTTGCTCAAAAGAAAACAGATCATCTGAGAAAACAGTTCATTATAAAGACCTGTTATCCCACTGGGAAAAAAGAGGAAAGAGGATATGAAGGAAATCACACTACGCAAGTGTGGGCAGATTAAACCGATAAATCAGCCAAACTGTCCTGTATGCAACATTTCCAGATTTACACAATTAATCCTAGCTGATAAATATATTTTCTCTCTGGCTTCTAGGAAAATCTTAGGAAGGGCTTACCAAGAGAAGAATAACACCTCGTTCACCAGAGTCGTGGCCCATACATGACTGACATAACTGTAAAGACTCTTGAAGTCAGATCTAGATCAAGTCCAAGGACAGGATGGAATTTGGGACACCGACAGAGGTGTTAAGGTTCAAGCAATATTTATCTTTAGAACTTGAGAACCTTGAGAATATTCTCTTTGCAGTGTATTAGCTGAGTTGGTGTTCCATACAATTAGGTATGGAACATATTTTCTGCTGCTTCTTCTCAGTATCACTGATAACTCAGGCTCTTGCCTCTACTGCTTTTGACCTTACAATCGAAATCAAAGCTAACAGAGAGATGGACGCACAAAGGAAAAAAAAAATTAAAATCGCCTGCTGTTGACATTGTCTCAAACTTTGCAACCTCACTGCACATTTCCGAGTGATGGCATGAAAATGGTGAACAAAAGAACAACTAGCACAGGCTTCTTTCCAGGTGAAGTACATTTAAAAGAATCAAATATTTACATAAGAATTTTCTGTGACCATTAATGGCTTGCCAATCTCAAACCCTATTCTTAACTAACACAGTCTAGTTCCCTGACAGAATTCATTAGAATTGGGTAGGTCATGAAATTACCTCCTTACTTCTAAGTTTCACGTTGTGACTATCAGAAAAGAACACAAACCCTTGCAACAACAGTTCAAGAATAATCTTAAACTTGCACTGACCTGGCAGAAGCCTGAGAGAAAGCCATAATGGCAGTTTCCTGCACTACTTGTTAAGTTAGACACACAGCTAAATATAAATGTTCTCTACTTGTGCTGCACTAGGACTTAAAACACGTTTCTAGGAGGGAGCTTTCCAAGCATATCTAGAGACATAACAGCTTTCCTGTTTTGAACTGGTCTTGAAGACTTTTGGCAGTATATGACAAATATGGAAATAATCAGAACTCTTGTATGTGACACTAGAGTACTTGGAACACATAAAACCCACTCAAAAAAAGGTATCAAGTCACAGGCATTAACTGTTTATAAATTGGATGTATGCTGCAACTATTGTATGTTTTCCTCTGCATTAAAATGTAAAAGTATTAAGGCATCTTTATTCATAAATAACAAGCATAATAAATTATATGATTACATAATAAGTTGTAAGATTAACCTTGAAAAAGTCCAGCCTAAAGTCAGATTTAAAAAATATTTTCTTGCACTTTAAACACATCACCTTTTAAACTACCACCATAAGCTATAAAGCCATCGTCTGCATCTCAGCCGTATTAGTTTGGCTCCATGTTCCAAACACAGGGTTTGTGCTAGCTGCATGAGGCCCAGTACAAATCAATTCATTTTGAAGCCGAAAGAGACTTATGTCCATGTAGCATGATCACAGTATCACAAGCGACAGAGTCCTCCTCAGTCTTCTCTTCAATTCAGTAACTTTGCTGGAATTAGAACATGCCTTATAGGAAAACCTACAACCTCAATTAAAATTCTTCATCTCACTCAAAACTCATCCAATGGTTAAAGTCAAGCAGCTGAAATTCAGGGCTTTTTAAAAATTCAACCATGTAATTAGAGAATTGCAAGGGGCCTATAATTTACAGTTACGTATCACACTATTTAAATGCAACTGTAATTAACTGGTTGACTCAACTTTGCACCAATACCAGAAACTTGCACATATGCTGTCAGTCTCAAGATAAGGTCAAGATGGCTCTTACCGTGCTTATTAACTCACATTCTTCAATTGTTCAAAACTACATGAGATCAGTTACTGCCATAAACTTGTATTCGTCAGGGTTAGCTGTTTCTGTGTACTTAGCTTGGAAGAGTCTACATGGCCCAGCATGCTTAAACAGAATATTCAACTGGAGCCAGCAACTTGGGTTTGGAACACTGTTCTATTTTGATTCCAAACCACACATATTTGAACAGTTAACAAATGCGGCAGGGGGATATTGGTACACAGCAGTCTAAAAAATGTACAAATCCTTTGTTGTTTTTTTTTTTATACGCCCGAAAGAACAATTTGGTTGCTTCATTATATAAGCACATTAAAAAAAAACCCCTTACCAAACAAAACATGAGTGCAAGGTTGCTTATAGGCGGTGGTGTGTTTTTTGGGTTTTTTTCCCCTCCTACATTATCTACATATTCTCAAGTACATTTGTTTATCTAAAATAAGTTTTGATCAGATTTTGTAGACTGCAGAAGTGTAGTAAGTGAGAAAGGTGTTTCTTTTTGTTTGAGGGTTTGGGGTTTTTTTCCCCCCCTCCCCCTTGTAGAAGGTTGCTGGGTCAGAAACTTTTTGCAGAGTGTGTGTAAACAGTAAAATAATTTCACAGTGCTTGTCTATGACAATAGTATTTCAGAATCTAGTGGAAGCACAAATGTGGTTCAGCTCATCTGTCTTAACCTCATCTCTTAATTGACAGTTAACAAGTTAAAGGGAAATATGTCACGTAGGCAAACACAAGCCAGAGATAAGGCTGGTTGGAGGCTCTCCCTTTCCCAGTTGCTATCTAGTTTGTCAACTGTTGGTAACATCATCGCTACTGTGCATAGGCTGTATCTCATACAAGTATGACAAAACGTGAGTTTTAAGTATATGTGCATCTTGAAACAAACTATAATAAAAACACAGCTCAACTGGTAAGACAACTAACAGTATAGCCAGGTGTTTCTCCCCACCTTTAAATAAACCAATCAAGCTGTACAGTCACAAAATTAAAACACTTACAAGCAAAACAGTGGATGTGTTTTCTCAGGGATGCACTTAGAGTTCTCATGTAATTTTGTGGATGCGTATGAACTTACCCAATTGTAATCCTTGACCTCTTGGTTTTACAAATCAAGCTAAGTACCCAATATGTAAGACATACATGTAAACACTTCCATTTTCACAAGAAAGTACGCCTAGGTTCACTCTTCAAAGTTTCCTGCACCTCACTCACACTTCATCAGGCTTATTGTTCTTTACTGAAACACTGATGGTAGACACTTCAGGACTCCAAGCATGGTATAATAAAACACAGGAAATGGAAAAGCTAAATGGGAAGACAAAACAACCAGAAAACCTAACATTTTTCAAACATTTTTCTCTAAGCTTTCTGCCAATAAGTTTACTTAGCATTTTCTTTCACTTCTTCAGCACGCAGGATCTCACGTACGTACAACAGGACTTCTTGGCATAGAACTATCATATAAACTAAACTCTTGGCCACAAAAGAACAAAAAGAATCTTCTCTTAGAGCAGCCTTTTTAGAACTTAGCCCTTTCCCTCTTCCACATTCACAGTCAGTGCTAGTGAACATTCATTTACTTTAAACATAATCATCATTATTTTGTAGAGACCACATTACGCTAGTAACTGAACACAGGAAGCAAGACAAGGCATCTGTCCTGATGTGCTGACACTTAACATCGACATATGTATGGGTAAACAGATAAGCACGTGGACATAAGGGCATATATCCACACTTTCTGTAAGTAAGAACTATTGCACAAAATGAAAATTAGTAGACAATGACACTATATTGATGCTAGAATTCTTCAAACCTTTGAAGAATTGTTTTTTTACACAGCTAAATGGAAGCTGGAGGTAGAGCAGGGGGAAGAACCCTTCCCTTTCAACTCTGCATAAGGATTCCATGGTGGAAGTTTAATCTCAGTATATATAGCCTTCTAAAAATTTTGCTTTAATCTAATGCTGTAGCTTAATAATTCCTATTTTATGTTGCAGCTTTTCTGTGCACATTTCACTCTTGTTACAGTATCAACAAATGCCATCTATTAAAGAAAAAGCAAATTGAATTAAATGGGCTACATCACTAATGATAGCTCATAGTAAATTTGATTAAATTATTGTTTCTTTGGGTAAGGAAAGATAATGAGATCAGAAATTGCAGCAGGTATTAATACACATTTTTACAGTATTATTGATTGGAAATATAAACTGCTCACTGACCTGGGGCCACTTAGAGTTGCAGTGTCCCTCACTGCCTGCGCAGTTTCCGATGCGAAATCCAGAGCTCCAGCCACAGGTTTGGTTACTGTGCCAACCAGCCCTTTCCCAAGGCCTGATATGAAACCACTGACACCTCCTTCAGTTTTCACACCTTCAACTGTTGAAGTTATTACACTTGTCAATCCTCCAATGATACCTAGCAAAGACAAGAGCAGCAAAGTAGGCCAGAAGTATTGCCTCTAAAAATCACAGAACCTTGTCACAGCTGATGCTGTCTGCCTAAATGATTTACTGTCAAGCTTGACAGAAATGTGCTGTGCATTTAATGTAATACAAAAACTGTTTCACAACTGATTACATTAGCTAATAACTTTATACTTTGTGTATGTCGTATACACATGCATATGCACAGAAAATAATATCCCACAGAAAAAGATTTAATTCATTATTAAATATGTGTATTTTTAAATATTTCTGTACTGTTTTATTTCCCAGCTGTATTTACACAAACAATCCTTATCTATTCCTGAGGTGAAGCGGTTACTTACAATGTGACAAAATTCTGTTACCACAAAAGCTTACACAATTTGAGAGAGAAAATAGAAAAGTGCATTTCTCCACCGGAAAAAGTCAATTATTTTAAACTGGCATTGTGTGATTTTAACTGTGATGCTGCCGACAGACATTTCTGTGCATATTTCCAGTGCTGAGAATCTGACTGCTCTGAAGAAATCAAGAACCTACTGAGGCTTCAAAAGACGTGGAACAGTTCATATTACTGAGAACACACTTTACAGATTTCACATCTCCACGACTAGAGTACCAGAATTTTTAGTGAACTGGCTTAAGCACTGATTTAAAAATGCTTATCCCCATTTGGCGCTCCAGCTTTCAGGAGCCAGGTACTCTGTTAAGGTCTGTAACTGAAGTACAGACCAGGCAGCATCTTAACTTCCAAACTGGAGAAACACAAAGTATTTAAATCACTTCTCTTGAGTAACTATAGTTTATGGTTAATGCCTACATTTCAACAGATAGGATTTAACAGTTATTTGCTTTTTTGAAAAAAATTGAATGAGAAGCATTTAAAAACTCCACAGAATTAAACTAAAACAGTCCTACTAATTACTGGATATTACAACACAATGCAGTGTTTTTATAATTGACTTTTCAGCAAAAACTGACATATTTCAGATTTCCTGCATTTCTACCAATATAATTTATATCAGACTTTGCAGCACACTGGTGTGAGAGAAACCTTCTCACAATCCATTTAAATACCTATGGTGTCTCTTCGTGACTGAAGTCCAGCATAAAGACTTTTGCTCAGCCTTCACTTTTGCCATTTTAGTGAAAGCCAGATTATCTTTACACAGGCTGCAATAGTTGCACTAAAAGACTGACATTTAAACAAACTGAGTCAAGATGATGCAAAATATAAATATTTGATTTAAACTTGGCTTGTATTGATTTAACTTTCTTCAACAGATAAATCATGAACTAAATTGATGTGAGATTCTGGCCAAACTAAGACTAGTCCACTGCCTTTTACACAAATTCATTTCTCTAGCTCCTAGTAGACTTAAAAAAACCAAAACAAAACCACAAAATAACCCAACTGGTGAAATGTTATTTTAAACTCATGTACTGATTCTGAGGAAACTCGGGTTTCTGGAACTGAAAGCAAACATAAGAAAGCTACAGTCCAACCATACTAATTTTTATTTTAATGTCTGGTCTTCAAAAACACTGTTTGCATGGGTATTTTATGACTCTATAAAGAAACTGAAGTTTTGGATGAACTTTCTTTGAAATTTAATTTTAATTTGCAAAAAAGCTTTTACTTACAGTTACATGTGAAAAGACCTTATTCTTAAATGTAGTTTCTATCAACTTAAAAAACAAACAATCCCTCCACTCTGACCTGCAAGCATTCAAATTCAAATATAAAGCCTATGATAGCTCCACTTCCCTGGCTTCAAATAATCACCCAAGAGAAATACAAACTGTTCTTTTCCATCTGATCATTACTTTTAAGAGAGAAATGAGTTAAAATTACAGCTAAGGGTTACCATGTGCAAGTCCGTGGATTCCAGCTACAAGATGTTCTCCACTAGTTGCAGCATGATATCGAATGTATTCTCGTTCGGTTTGATGTCTGTTATCCATTGTCTTTCCCAAACCGTCTGACAAGGTCCCAGCGAACTGTAAGAGAGCAACCTTTTCTGTTATTGAAGGACCAAAAGGTGTTTCTCTTATGTAGATTTACTGAAGAAGATTCCTAGATTCTAGTTGTGAAATACAGATTTATACAACTTATTTTGTTCCACGTACACAGTCACTCCAGCTTTTTTGCCGTGAAGAAAGCTCTGAAGTATATTAACATGTGCTTTTCATGGGTGCAACTTAAATCCTGAGGTGACAGTCAGAAACCAAGTAGGTGCCCAATTGCGGTGGTCAAGCCAAAATAAATGACGTCTGTGAAAGATGTACCAAAAGAAGTGCCAGACCCAACTGTAACCTTTCAAAAACTCACAAGAATGTTATTTAGCTTCGAGGCAAATATGCCTGTCACGAAACTAAAACATTTGCAAGAGTTAATTCAATTCTTTGTAGCAACACAACGTAGAAATGGCTCTGTTGTGAACAGGTTGGTGGGCGAGCCAGGCCATGTTCACTGCAGCACGTGGGGTGATCCGCAGAAAGATGGCTATGTTGGTAAGTCCACAGGTACCATACACTGTAAAACAGAAGTCTAAGGGGAACCCTGAATGTGTGAGTGGAGCATTTGTACTCCTTACACTTATCTTTGACAGTATGGGGGAAGACTTGAGACATATCTACAGATAAAAGAGGACATCCAAGTCCAAACAGGATTTGTTCCGAGAACTCTGACCTTTACTGAGTACCAGTCAATGAAAAAGCACCAAATAAAAATGATCTATTGTCATCTGTTGACCTTTAGTTTGACGTAATCAGATATAAAACAGAAGCTTGGTGGAGGGAGGGAGGCAAGAAAAGAAGACAAAAAAACCTGAAACCTTACCTCATATTCAGGGTAGTATTATAGAAAAGGATTCCTAGCAGGCAGTTTCCTGGAATAACCTCCAAAAACAAGCTATTTTTTGGTTATGTGTAGTTGTTCATCTTCTGTACCTCCCTCAACTAGCGTCAGCATTCTTACAATCTTCTCCTTTCAATATATGAACATTCCCCCCCACCCCGCCCAAAGGAAAGATAATTTAATGCTTTGTTGTGTCTTAGACTAGGGCTGGGGAATGTACCAGGTGCCACAGGAATGTCAAAGATACTTGATGGCTGCAGCAATGGTGAAATCATTGCTGTCCTGCATGACCATAGCTCCTCTACGACAAATACTTCATTGTTTAAGAACTGCACGCTGCCCTTTCCATTGCTCAGCTTAGCTTTGTTGCATGTACTATCTCCTTTGCATTAGTTACGTTAAAAAAACCTGTGATTAAGGTGTGCACCAGAAGATAACTAAAACCTGGTGTGAAATTCTGATTCTAATACACTAAAGATTAAAAAAGAAATAGACAAACAGTTAATTTATGTGCTTGATGCAATCACGAAGTTCTCTTCCTTTTTCTGTCATTTTCTCCAAGGCTGCATTTCTTTTTTACTAATGACATGATTTCCTAGTTTTAGATACTTCTTTCCAGCTCAAAGACAAACTAGTCCAGTGGCTCCAATTATCTAAACAAGTAGACTTTAACATGAATGAAAATTAAATCCCATGACCCTTCTTGTGACTTGATCATACGGACACTAAACAGAGCATAGAGATCAGGGACTGAATTACTCCTGACCTCTTTGTGAACTTAATGTAGATTTTTTTTTTTTTTTTCCTTTTTAAATTAGCCTAGAAATACAAACCAACCCGAAGCTATCTATTAACCATATTTAAGGCTGGGTTTTTTTCTGGACAAATACTTTCCTTTAAGAGGATTAGAGTAGTTGCTATAAAAATTAAAAGGCTCAATAGGCCTTCAAAATTCAAACCTCATTAAGGAATCTGTCAAGGCCTGAAAATGATTTTTCAAGAACACATTTTGAAAGTTACATTAGTGCATGATCAGACAACCAGCCAACAGAAATAAACCAACTTATTAATATTGATCAAAATTGGTAAGCTCTCCTTCCAGCTTTGGCTTCCACCCCCCACCTAAATTGGCCAGCTCCACTATACCAGCTTTCCTGGTAAATACCATCCTCAGATTTTCCTTCCTCTGTGAAGCAGAATCTGACATCTAATAGTCAACAGCAATTCTGTTTTAGTGTATAGAAAGAATTCTAATGTAATAGTGAATTATTCTCTTAGTAAGGAGGAAAAAAGAAAAAGATCACATGCACACAGTTGAAAAGTCATAGTCTCCATTAACTGTAAAACCAAAGTTAAACGGCGACATTTTTGTTGGTGTTATTTAGAAAATAACACTGAATTACAGCTGTAAATAGAATAATTTAAGGATTCTAATGTACCAAATGTACCATGAAATGTTTCCATTTTGCCCCGAGTCAGGTGACAAAATCTAAACTCAACACACATTAATTACAGAACATGAACTTCATGTTGAATTACTTTTTGACATGCCTCTTCCCCCCCTTCCCGGGTACTGTTTGTTTTCTGGCCTCATTTAACAAAGACCGAAGTCAAACTGTACCATTTGTACCTAAAACAACGGGTTACCTCAATGAACACACGCGAATAGGTCCCTTCTGAACAATTTCCAGCTGGGGACCACTGCAGCACTTTTCCTGCTCTGAGGTACAGAATGTAATGTGATCAAGTTTGCCAATCAGAGGTAAAATGCCAGTGAAGATAAAACAACTGAGACATTTCACAGCCATTAGCAAGTCACGTTAAGGTCTGCTAGGCAAGTGAGCCACTCACCATTTTCTGCTGTGAAGTTTAGACTCTTATTTGCAATAAAGATTCAGACTGTAGTGTCAGCATTATCCTGATTCATGATCTGATCTCTCATGTTACCCAATAAAGGTAATACCACGTCAGTGAAGTAACTGCTGGGTATCAGAAATTTTTAATCATCCTTTTCCGTGCACCTCAGAAATACTTTCCCTGAAATGGTTTCTGAAGCCTATTTCAGCAAACAGGATTGTACCTACCTATATAAACAGGAAAAATAAAGATTTCTAACACAATAAAAAAAACCCCAACCAACGAACTGAACACAAACCTGCACAGCACCTTATTATGCCCAGTCTGTGTAGATTATAATCACTGTATTAAGAAAAAGTTACTCAGCAGTGGCAAGTTATTTCAGGATCAGAAACCTGAGTAAGCATCGCAAATTTAAGCGGTTTAAGTCCCGCTTAAACTTTGACAGGAGATTTGAACAAGTTAAATTACAAAAGCAGACTTGTCTTTTTCCCCCCCCAAATGTCTTGCTTTTAGATGTCTCCCTTCAGAAGTGCAATATTAGATACTAAGATTCAGATAGTAAGACTTGAGGAAGAGCAGTGATGGTGGCTTATTGAGCTGTTAACCCGGTCAAGCAGAAAATAGTCTCCAGATAAGCAAAGGTGACAACAAAAGTGCGATCCACCCTTGTCTTCCTTAGCTTTTGTTAATAAGGTGTGACCTGATAACTTCAAAGCCTACTTAAGACCATGTAAATGCCAACATAACTAAATACAACAGTCTGTGGAACAAACATGAAACTAATCAAGGGACTTCTAAAAACCAGTCCGCCTCCTTCTCCATCCTAATTTTCATAATGAGTTCTTTGTCTACATTGCCAATGAACAAAATAAATTAGTAACTTGATCTTTTATCTCTACATTTTTCTCCATTTCAGATATCCTCTTCCTTGAAATAGAATTGCAACAAAATACATCAGTATTAGCTAAGGTAAGTTACCTGCTTCCTAACCAAAAGGCTCCAAACTGTTACTGAATGAAGCCAGCCTACACATTAGGTACATGTAAGAAGCTGGGTATTTTACTTGTCAACCTGGCATCCCCAAACAAAGCGAAGTATGCGTCTTCCACACTACTAATTAAAAGTACTAAAAATATTTCAACTTACCATTCATGTGCATTGTTTAATCCTTTGCCTTATCCATTCTGCCTGGACAGAAAAAGGAGAACCTCTCCAAAGAGCTCCCACCATCTGAACATTCATCCACTGTCACTGACAGATACCCTCTTCCTCCTCTGACTCTTTGTCCCCGAAGCAGATGGTACTTCCTGCATTTCCCCTCTACGGAGGGACACTGACCTTTTCTTCCAGGTCTACATTCTAAAGACACTTGACCCCTGGTTTTCATCCCATACTGGTTCATATATGATGTGAAGCTACCAACTGGTAATATACTGCAAGCAGAAAATAGACCACTACACTTCATTAATTTAAAGCCTATGTGGTCTAACATAAACTGATCCTGCTGCAGAGGGTGAAATACAACGACTTTCACATTTCCCTCCAAATTCCAGGACATGATGCTACTGTGAACACTATCTTTGGAACAATATGTAAACCACTCTCAGCACTTCACAATTATTGAAAATGTTATTACACTCCCATAAGCCTGGGGCACACTGGCCTTAGCCTCCTCCTCTGTCGATTCAAGTAAACAGATGATTCATTATTTCTTGTTTTATGGCTACATAGTGTTACCAATCAATATTAACTATCTACCGTGAACTGCAAAAGCAGTTGAAATAGTATCTGTACAAGAAACTAATCTACTCTTGTTTTGGTTTTTTTGGGGGGGGGGTGTTTGTTTTCTTTTTAAAGGCCCAATAATTAAGGAAGTTCGCCACAAAAACTTTTACCACCGACAATGTATCCTTTGCAGTTTCAAGCAATAGAAGAAAAACAAAAACACCCATATACAGTGTTTGTGAATCAAAGCCAAACAATAAGGCTTATGGGGCACAAGAAAAATTCAAAGCAAATGAAAACTAATTCTAGACTTTGTACTGCATGTTCCCTCTAAGCCAGATGCATGAAGCACACAGCATGGAAATAAGTTTTAAGTAATCTTTTAAAGTCTTTTTAAGCTCTTGGCACTGTCTGGTCCTCTAAGGACATCCCAAAAGGATAAATACACAATTATGACTGTAGTCCAAACATTCCATTGTAATTCTAGCATCAGAGAATGGTACATTTACAAATATTATTGACTGAGCAAAGTAGAACATTCCAAGATGGAGTTTTAAGGGAGAAAGTGATGAAGTTAAATATAGGTCAGTTATAACTTCTGTGCAAACCTCACAACGAACTGCATTTAAATTAGAAATCACAGGGTTTACTCAGTTCTCATCTTTGCTTTGCAAAACTCCATTCAACTCTTGCCCCAAACCACCACCTTTCAAAAAACCCTTGAACACCACACATTGATGATGTTCATACTTTTATCTCCAATAATAAAAGCTGGTTCTCAGAGACCAAAGCACAAATTTAAGCATGTTATTTCAGCAAGTTAGAAAAGAGTATTTAAGTTAGAAAGTCTAATGTAAACTGTGAATTATGTCATCTTCAGTTCTCACACATATTCTTACATTTTCCAAAACAGGAAAATCCCTAGTCACGATGATTAAAAGTCATTCCACAGTTTGAACAGTAACTCCTCTAAACATAATTAACTGTCCACGTGAAAGAGAAGAGCTGCTTATAGCAGGAAGCAAAGGCTGTATAGGTAAAGAAAGAACAGTGATTATCAGATTTCTGAATGTGATTTCTGTAAATACATTCTTCCTTACAGCCCTAAACAGGAACATCAGTTTTGGAACTTAATTTTCCTTCCCTCTGCTACCTCGACATTTACCTTTTTTCTGACGTACCACCAACAGAAGCTATAGACATCAGAGCACAGACGGCTTGAAAGCAATAAACATCTCAGTAAACCTAACAGCAAAAACCTAATAAATATATATACAGTAAATATTAGCTGGAAAAAACTGACACCCCCTTGCCCCGAAATATATATTCTTATATAGCACAAAATGTTTTACACAGCACATTATTTTTACAAGTTTTTTAAAAATACTAATAAATCTTTTTAGCATGAAGCAATTTGTTTCTTTACATATTATCAAATGCATTTAAAATAAAATGTCAACACATTTTATATATATTTAAAACAGTTAACATAAAACATAGCTATAAATTATATAATAAACTCAAGTAGATTGACAGCATTAGAAACTAGAGGCTACTTTCTTTTGAGTTGTGTTTTTGTTTTTTAAAAAAACCTTTTTTAACAGAGGTTTTGGAAGTACTATTCAGTGAAGTGATTAAATAATGGACTATGTCTAAACATTTAATATATATCTGTAAGTTTAATCCCTCGTGGTTACTTGCCTTCTAGCAATATCATTAAAAATCACCTTTATTTCCTACATCTCTCCAACGTGTTACAGGTATTTTAGAGGAAGCCAATTTTTACGCTGACTTCTGACAGTAAAATACAACAGTTCAAAATTAAGTATTTATTTCGCTATATGGAGGCAAAAATCTTCACAGTGTACAAGTCATAGGCTAAGCAGACATACATATGTACTGCTAGGATTTGTTATGGTTAAATGAAAGTTTTAGAGCAGTTAGCCATCCTCAAATCTTGGTGTTATTCTTTTGAAAGTGTAAAGGTAAAAAAGACATGCCGTTTTCTTGGATATACATAAGGACTAGGTGCAGTGGGACAAATAAAGCTGTCGAGTAAATTTTTCAGCCTGAGTTTCCTCGCTTTTACTGCAATGTCTCAAGATTGATATTTAATACATTTCTGCAACTTAGCATAAAAATAACTTTTAGAGCAGCTTTTTTACTAATCAACATGCGTTGTTATGGAATGGAAGCACTACATATTTAATTTTACAAACTGGACATCAGTAAGAAGACAGACAACACAGCTTCCTCCTTTCACATCACTGTGGTCAACGGTGCATTATACTGGGACTAAAAAATGAAATGCTTTACGTGTTTGAAAAAATAGCAGGTGTTTATTTGTCAGATTTAAAAGTCCTAGCTATCTGAAGTTGCAGAAAATACTTTTATATGGCTTCTGTCAGTCTCTTAAGAATTACTCAGATATTTAAGCAGGGAAGTTTGTGAATTCAGTTCAATTTATATGCTATATACTTTTACACTTTCCTTTACACATTAATACATACCCAGGTCAACTGTTAAATACAACCCTGAACAGAAAGGATGGTTCAGGCCAAGCCCAAAACGCCTTTACAACTAAGTCAAATTGCACAGAGAGAAACGTGTAATGGAACTATGAATAGAACTGACACAGTTTTAATTCAGAAAATACTAAATCAGCAAAATGCTGTAATCAGCTTCTCATTTTAAGAGACACACAAACTTTGACCCTCTCTAAATTACTGACAACCAGGAGGAGGCAACGGCTTTTCCCACTGAACAAACATATGTTTCTTGAGATGCTGTGCCGCATTCTCCACCCCTATTTATGTCATATAACCAAAGCAAAGGAGCTTTAATTAGCTCACATCCCATCGTTAACTAAGCTTCCTAATGCATCCTGACAACGGCATGTTGGCTGGGTAATCTGCGAAGCCCCCTGATGCGTGGCCTGTATGGATGCCTGATTAGCCGGGTATCCCGGGGGAGCCCCCGCTGGTTTTATCTCCGCAGATGCCCGATGAGTTGGGTAGCTTCCCTCAAGGACCTCCTGGGAAGCCGCACCAGCAGGTGCCCGCTGGCAATAGTTTTGTGTTACAGGGTTGAATGAGTGATCCCTGCAGGAACCGCCGGCTGTTTTCACAGACACATAAGGCAGTCAAAAGTCCACAGCATGAACTTGGAATGACCCCAATTGCAGAGTCACTGGCGGGTTCATCTGGAGGACAACTGCGCTTTATTAAACAACTAATACTCTTAACAGATAATGCCCCTCCCCCCAACTTTAACTCTTACAAAGCTTTTAGGTCTTCCTGTTTATTTTTTGGGAATGGAATCATTGCCCTCTTTCTCCCCCCTCCTGAAAAACCCTCTATACACTGAAAACCTGAGAAAAAGCCTGAAGAGATCTAGTCCAGTTCCTTGAGTTAATATGTAACAACAACCTGTTCAGAGGGTGGCAGATTAAGTTTGCTTTTTAACATTGTCTTTACCAACTCTGTTGATTTTTATTTTCAAGGGCATTTCCTTCCAACACACCCCAGCAGGCAGTCTCTTCCCAGGCTGTTTCATTTTCCACCATGGCCACCTGTGACCATGCTTGGGATCTGAAAGAACCTCCCATTTAAAAACCCACAGGTTTTCTGTGTTACATTAGATTTGTGAAGGAAACCTACTGCAAACATGTTAATTCGGCCTGCCATCATATGTGCAGCGTAAATAGCAAACAACTCTTTGAGGGATGATGCATTCGGATCTGTTGAACTGATGCCAATCATCCACTGTTACAGCTTCAGAAGATACCTTGGCCATCTCCCGTGGACATAAACATATTGTTTTCCCTCCTCAGGGATACACAGCCAAGGAATTTCAAGTTTAAGTCTGTACTATTTAACATATTCTACACAACTATAGAACTTTTATATACAGTAGGGAGGTGTTGTCAAGACTGAAGTCATTAATTTCAAACTCACACCCCATTTTTTCTCCTTCAGACGCTGTGATATATGGGATATATGTGCCTGTTTTCATGACATGCTAACCATTCAAAAACTGTAGGTTAAGATCAAATTTAATTTCATCTCTACGATAAATGTTTATTTCTCATTTCACAGTTTGTGCTTTTGGCAACATTTTGCATACCACATTTTAAATTCTCCTTTTTTCACTTAATTCCCCAATGAGTCTGCAAAACAGGAACATTGTATTTTGCAAGCAAATCAGCTGGTAAAACCCTTCAAAATAAAGCTCTAGAGCAGGTGTAAAACTTAAAGCTTTCTAACCCCCCCTTTTTTTTTAAATTGTCAAGATGGTCACCTGTAGATTTCTATATACAGCTAAGCACCTCACTATTTACAGTTGTTGCGCTGTTGCAGGATTCTCATTGTCTACTGAATAATTTCTCCTGGAAAAGGCTCATTCAAAGCTACCATCAATCTGTCAGTTTGATTCTGAATGTGCACATTTAAGACATCAAGTCCAGAGCAAAACAATTCTTCCCATAGAATACATCACCATTTTTGTTTGATCTTACCCTTGCCCATTTCTCCACATAAAAACATGTTGTAGTCAAAGGAGGTTCGCAAACACTTTGTATAAGCAGCTTTGTAAAAGAAAGGCTGAATTTAACCTGAACTGCAAAGAAAACTTTTCAACCAGGATGCTGGCCACACACATTTTATCCCATGGTACAAATCAAAAACGGGTAGAACAAAATAATACTTCAAACTTCTCAAAGATGATCCTTTATCCCAAAACCTCTTTCAAAGACATTAATCACAGAAACCAGATGTTCTGCACATAAAAAGTGACACTTTCCATGGCTTTTGATTGTCACTAATTGGCCATAAAGCTTGCTGTCTTAATTTTAAAACTGCTAGGAAATGGGTAAATGGCCTCATTTATAATGCTCCTCCCACCACTGAAAATTTCTGCCTGGAAATTTCAATTACTTTCCAGCTCGTAATCTGTGCATTTTCATACAGATTCTCACTGCTCAGCACTTGAACCTGCACATGAACTGCCAATCTTTGAATGAAATGCAAGTTAAATTGAAGATGATCTGCAGTGCCACCTGGATGCATTACCTGAACAAGCTGCAGCAGTTACACGATGCTGGGGAAGACACGAGGAGACAAATCTTAAGATTACACTGAAGAAAACACAGGGAAAGCTACCTTTGACCTGAACCATATAAATCACTCCTAGGAATAGAAAAAACTATTTACGGCAATTGCTGCTAAATCCCGCAACGGCAATACCTAGATTACCCTTGTAAAGAACAACCGTCAGCTTTCCCAAAGTAAAACCCAAATTCAAATCTATGAAGTTGCCCAGAAAGATGACACGTATTCCAGCCTTCCTCATTTTTATCCAGTATGAGACTGCCAGTAATCATACACATTCTGCTGTTAACAGTTAAACAGAAGAGTAGGGAGTCAAAAGAAAATTGTGAAAATATAGAATGGTAGAAAACTCAGAACCCGAATGCCACCATGATCTTTCTACATTATCAGTTGACCATTTTGTTTAATACTCTCCTGAGGAAAACACCACCATGTACTTCTTTCTCAGACTTCATATACAAAGGCTTTTGTCAGAAGTTCCCTGTCACCAAGATACGATTTTTTTTTCAGCTACCTGAATTGCGTTTTGAGCTAATATTCCTAGAACTACAGTGTCTCCAAAGATGCGAGAATGCCAGTTCTTGCTTCTGAGTGGTTGGTTACATAAACTAAGAAACTTTAAACAAAAGGGAACCATCAGCTTTGAATGCTTTAGAAACATTTCCGTCTGTTCCTGGGTAGAACCTGCTTAAATTGTACCCACCTTCTGTGCTCTGCTATATCCGCTTCTCATCTTATTTATCGCCAGTTTTGTTAAAGTTAACATTCATACTAGTCAAACACTTGTTCATGATTTGTTTTTAAATAATCCCTTTATTACTTCCTCTCCATTTTCCATTCAGTTATCTTTATTTTTCTGTCACTGCCAACCACTTGAGATTCTGCTTTGATTTATCTCACAACGAGGGTTAAAACTCCTATTTCCCTTCGTGTTGCTTTCATGCTCCTTTTCTACAAATGCCTCCATGCCAAACACTCACTTGGAGCAATATTCGTATCCTTACTAGTCTTAACAATTTTTTTACTTGGTTCCAGCACCCTACCTCTTTTCCTATCTCTGTTAAGCACTTAAACACCTCTGCCATCACTCTGAACTGAATTAAAATAAATATATGGAATGCAAGTCCAGGGCAGAAGTTCATTTGTGCCTCTTCCTCAGCCATAAAAGAAAACAAACACCCACCACACAATTTGTGGCAACTCCTCTATACGTAAGTTTTGGCATCTCAGGTGCCTGCTCCCAAGCCTAAGGAAGCCAGCCTCTTGGAACTCTGTATGCTTCCTAACCTAAGAAGGAAATGCAACCGTGGCTGATGGTTTGCCTTCCCTTAAGAAGCCTCATTAAATTTCTCACTGGAAACTTCAAACTTCAGTATGAAAACGAAATTATTTTTTTCAGGAGGAAAGGAGGGACACAACAATTATTTCCATCCTATATATATATCCAATCCAGAAACTAAGCCTAGCTGCAGAGTCATAACAACGACGTGTCCTGGTTTCGGCTGGGTTACTATGTGCTCATAATTCATAAAAGATAACAGAATTCCTTGTAAGGGTTGAAAGAATCAGGCAAATTAAATACAGTATTGACATGCTGATTAATCTTTTCAACCCTTTACTACCAGGAATTTCATTATGTCAGCATGACACCTTTTGCCAGTAATAGATACAACCACACTTAATTTCCCGTTTGGAGAACACAAGCTACAGAACATTTTTGTTCAGATGCTAATTCAGTGTTCAATATTCATTTCTAATTGAAACACCTCTGAAACAGGAATAATTTAGGATTTAGTACTATCATGCCTAGCGGGAGAAATAAAAAAAAGTGTGGATGCCAAGAATGCAAGACATTTCTACGCATATGGCAACTATAGAAGTCTCCATTTAGAGGGAATGAAATTCCCTCAGGTGTCTATATTTAGGATCAAAGAACTTTTTAAAATGCAGAACTTGGAGTCTCCAAGGGATAAAAACTACAAAACTGTCTGTAGTGAACTTTATTTAACCTAAGGTTTTGTGCCAACTTAAATACACTGCAGCTCTCCACTTGAAAGAAGGCATTACCCACTGCGTGTTCTGAAATGCATGGAAAAGCCATTACAGGGATAATCAACAGAACTATAAAATAGAAAAGCAATAAAATGACAAAACCAGATACAACTCAAATAGCTTACTTTTCAATTCGGTCAAGCAGTGTTACTTTTAAAGTGATGATTATAGTATTGAAGTTTGTTTATCTATCTACTCACACCTTAAAAGCTAACTCATCTTAAAATCTAAGATAGATTTTTATTTAAGACACTTTAAAAGTCAGGTACTCAAAACAACCAAAATGGGTATTTTTCCTGGCCATCAGTTTCTATGCAGAACACATTTAGTTTTGGCTGCATTAGTTACCAGCTCCACAGAATAAGCTGCAAAGATGAGGACCTCTACAGCACAGTTGAATCAGGTGAAAATTTATGCAGTGAAAATATACTTTAAAATACTTTTCCTACAGAAAGCACCAATAGCAAGAGGAAAACGATCTATTGTTTCAGTCATGGTTTTTGTTGAGTAATTGGAATTATTACTTTTTCCCACATTTTTTTCTTCACCAAAACTTCACATATCCTAGACACAATCATTAGGCATATACATGGTAGAGTAGAAAGGAGTGAAAGACGAAGTTCTACACTGTACCACGTACATAACACATCACAAATTGTACTTGAAATGTCAATTTTTCATCATATAGACATTCCTGGCTTAGTTTTCTAGCAGATTTAAAAGCCTTAAAGCAGTGCAACATAGAGGGAAGAATTCATCCTGATTATTTGAGCCTTTTTTACCGTTATCTTCTATGTAGCAGAATTAAGATTCATCCTTTGGAAGGAGGATTAATCAAGGAGTTCATAATGTACTTCCTAAAGGATATAATTATCTCCTTGTTCTGAAAGGACAAATCTATATAAGAAGTTTTTAAAAGGGAACTGTGTGAGACTTGCATCACAGACATCTCAGATATATCAAGGAGAAAGAAAAAAATACCTGGGAAGACAGATAAATAGTACATGGGGTGATTTTCAAAGGTATAAATGGGAAGCAGGCACTCAGCCCCTGTTGAATTTTGAAAGGAGTTCAGCATCCAACTGCCCTTCTGCCTTTGAAAATCTTCCTTCACAAAACCCTTGGTTACAAATGACTCCAAAGTTCAAAGAATGACCTTGCCCTTGTGGGAAACATAGGAAGGCTCGTGCCTTTTAAAGAAAGATTTATGAGACTGTTGCTGCAGATGTGACTGCAATGAGGAAACAACACTTTATAGAAAGGAAACTCTAAAGAAACATACTCTATTGGGTGGAGTGGATGGGTCACAAGAGACTAGAACCACGAGTAGAAAGTATGGACAAAAATACTCATTTGCACAGATGGATACTGCCTTACAGGAGCTCAGTAGTCTTCTACCAGATTGCTTGGATAAGCTTGTATTTGCAGTGCTGATCATCACAGAATCACCTAATACGGGATTCAGACAGGAATATCAACAACATGGTATTTTGTTTGAATTTCTTGAAATCGTCCAAAATGGGCTAATGCTGGCAACAAGATAATTATGATAAAGAAGGTGTATGTCATCTTTCCTCATGGTTCAACAATCTGGGTTAGATATGCTTACAGCTATGCACTTGGTGATGGACTGGAGATCTCTATGGCAGTTTAACTAGGTTTGGTAACGTTAGTCTTGACCTACCTGTAATTATGCAAACTCTACATTTCACCTTTCTCATTTTCTGAATTACCTTTTGCCACTAGTGTGGGGAAAAAAGTAGATTTCCTTGTATACAGGTAAGTGGAACAGGCTGTGAAAGGATGAACCATGATAATATACATGTACAAACCTACCAGTCTGGAAAATAAAAATAATAGGAAGTAAAGAATTTTCACAAAAACAAATATTAACAACACGTCCTTATGTGAAGAAAGCATTATTCCAATTCTACCCATGATCACAAGGTTCATTTACAGTGCATGTTGACACACCACGTATGTAATGAAAAATATTTCAGGATTTTTTTTATCCAAGCAAACATATGTTTGTTCAATATCAAGCACAGTATCAACCACGATCAAAACCACTTCCTAGTTTTGGCTGCTGTGTCAGATCATACCTCTCTCAGGCACTAAAGATAGTTATTTTCACTGATAACACTCTGATATAATTGAATTCTCTCAAATGTTATCAGAAGGACAAAAGAATGTTCACCACGCAGAGACTTTGGAATTAAACTAAAGATAAATGCCTAACAATCTAGGAATTCCTTAGTTTGTTGCTATGTGGCATAGAAGAAAAAAAAACCTCAAGCGTTAGCACAATAATTGTTATTCACATCAGTTTAATCACTTTCCAAAAATAAAAGTTAACAACTCCTGTTATACCAAATAAACTCTTAAATACTCCAAATTCCTATAACACTCACTCTCTCTATATATATTCTATACATAATATAATATAACTTTGTTCATTTGCACATAGGAGATGATGTCACACCGTAGCAACATTTTAGTTCTCACTCTGGTTAACTACTGCATTCAATCTGCAAAATATATGTATATCAATAATAAGGCCTTGAGTGCTTTCATTGACTCCTGCAGGATTTCTGGCATCCTTGAAGTGTATATATAAAGCGTTTTAAAAAAAAAAAATCTACACTTCAAACACAATTTTTACAAAACAAACAGGACATAAAGCAATTTAAAGATAGTCAATAATTCTATTTGACTTGTTTCCAACTATTTTTTGCTTATTGTTTTAGCAAATTTTAATATCATAATTACCTTTGCAGCAGAGTTTGATACGCCATGTGTGACATTTCTTATGAGACCACCAACATTGCCGTATTTTATAAGTCCAGTAACACCTTCTGAAACATCATTCAGTAGACCCATAGGGTTGCCAAGGAAATCCACAGAACCTAGAATCCTTGCTGCCTGACTAAGCAGCTCCTGTAAAATTGACAGGAATAATGAAATACCACTTACGGATCACGTTAACGCTAGCAAGGTTGATTAAAAGAAAAACAAAAAAGT
This sequence comes from Fulmarus glacialis, assembly GCF_000690835.1. Taxonomy (NCBI): domain Eukaryota; kingdom Metazoa; phylum Chordata; class Aves; order Procellariiformes; family Procellariidae; genus Fulmarus; species Fulmarus glacialis. The sequence continues at coordinate 4,107 of NW_009186966.1, read as the reverse complement.
CCCACCCACAACAAAAGCATATACAAAACCAGATAGTTTTACTGAAGAAATGAACAGTTTTACTGAAGAAATGAACACACAAATACCGGTAAAATCAACAATAGTTTCATCTTAAAATGCAGTGTATTCTTAGAAGCATGTGATGCTATTTCTCCGGATACCAAAGAAGCAATACAGCACTAACACTTAAGTAAATAGTCAAGAAAGAGTTTCCCCACCCTTAGTAGAGAACTCATCAATCAAGAGAAGTTCAGCCTTTGCCACAATAAAATCTGTATGACACTTACCTCTTGAAAGTGTTTCAGAATGTCATTAATGATAAACTCCCGAGTTTCATATGGATGGACCCTAGTGAAAGGATCCAGATTAATCACAGCATCTTCAAATCGGATTAGAGGAAATCCCAGCGTGCTTTTCAATGCCTAATTAAATAAAAGATATTGCTACTTTAATTCTTCTCTAAACTTCTCATTCACAGCACCCAAATTAATTAATCTCTAAATGGGTAACAAACCAAAATTATCTGAAGCTGCTAGAGTAGTTTACCACTGTAGACACTTTGATATAGACGGCAATCACTCCATAAACCTTTTACTTGTAAGCAATGATCAATTATTAGAACTGCATTTCTTCAGTAACTAGATAGTCATTAAACACTCTTCCTGATGCAATCTGTTTCCTACGCTTGACAGGAATATTTCAAAACAAAATGTGTTTAAGATTCCAGGCTTAGCACTTTGCTGTAACTGCTCTAATGTTCAATTAAACCGAACCGTAAATGAATTTCCTTTATATATAGTGAAGATAAAACTGGGTATTTTCCACCCTGCTGAAGTTCTATCAACGGATTAAGTGTCAGCATGAGTTGGAATAACATACACAATTTCCTGCAAGCTCATTTCTTAACGTTATGTGGTATACTGAAATTCTTTAAACCAGCTTTTTCGATTATTTTCAAAGAAGAAAACTAAGACAGTAATTAGCCCATGGGCCACCTGTAACCTGTACAATCTATACATAAAAAAAACGTATTTAAGTTGGACAAGCTATACATCTATATATACACACACATAAATAAAATAATTTTGGAAAAATTAACAAGAAAACTAATCTTTTAAGAAAGAAAGAGATCCCTTCTGTTTCAGGTCTTGATAATGGCATCTGCACAGTCACCCACACCAGAAGATCTGAAGAAGGCAGGAAGCCTGATACTCGCATTATATCTTTCTACATTAATCACTAAAGCATACTTGGTAGTAAGTAATGTGAGTTTTTCTGCCATCTGCAGGCAATTAAGGTAAATTACAGGTCTGATTTAAGTTTGCAAGTAAGAATGGACCTATTTATTTTTTCAGTAAATGGATGACTAACCAGAGTAGTCCTCATTATTCACTTGGGTACGAAGTAATTTCCTGTTTAACTATCAGATATTATATAAGGCAACTTTGTTAATACTGGTACCTAATAAAAATAATCTGTCTACACAAATTACCAGACAGCAATGTCCAAGCCAGAAACATTAGAGGTAGTTAGAAAAACTTCTACAAAGGCTCTACTGTGATTATTCTCTCCCTCCTACCCTGAACTCTCCTGTGCTACAAAACTGAATGGAAGTCTTTCTGTGAAAGTTAATATACAGAATACAGTCAGTGACTTGTTATCATTAGGGGGAAAAAAAAAAAGGTATATGCCAAGTTTTCTCTTGGGAACAACGCTGGAGGCTGTGAAGACATATCCATATGCAATCATATAGCAAAGGTGGTAGGAAATCCCAACAGTGCACATTACTAGTTTCTTAAAGGGACTCTCCACTAACACTGCTTTCTCTCTAAATTTGAGATAATCAGATGATAAGCATTTTTGTGTTGAAGCTGAAGTGCAAACACATTCAAGACACTGCTCATGTTTTTGAATAGTAAGGAATATTACAGCTAGCTATTGAATTGCCCTCCTTTGCATGAGGATTTGGTAAAAGCAATACAAGAATGCAGGACTGATGATATGCTGGGTTGTCTTGGTAGGACTTCATGATATACACTCATTCCACAAAACTAGATTTCTTTAAAAGCTCGCACATCTTAATGTCTACAATGTCAAGGGCACAAAAAAGCCTGGTCAGTGTCTCAATTTTGTTTTTGAACACACAAGTTGAATAGGCAGCAGCACAGTTCCTCCACAGTGGGGAGAGTTTTTTATGGTTTGTTTGGCTGGATTTGTTTCAACTCCCCCACCTTGGAGGAAATTAGTTGTATTAGCTCAGAGGGAACTGAAATATTGCTGACTGTTGCCACCTTATTATGTCCAGGAAGGTCCCAACACACAAGTTGGGAACACTGGACGAGATTATCTTCTTGCTGTAATTTGGAATCCCTGGTTCACTTGAACGACTGTGCCAGAACATTTATTACCACATGAAAAGGATCAGATCATCTGCTTAAGTCCATACTCAATCTAAATTCACTTTAATATTGAACCAAATTGTACAGTGCTCATGCAAACCCTTCAATTCCAATGACACAACATTTTTTGGATGAAAACACTCAGCATTGTCCTGTATTTCAGCTCCCTAAGTTGAATAACTTCTTATTTTTCTTCACCCTCACCTCAGCCCTCCCATATGATAGTCATTCCCTTTAAGCCTCTTTACACTATCATTAATGTAACTAAGATTCTTTGGAAAGTAGTGAGTGACTAGGTGAAGCTGGCTGTGCTTTAACTGAAATTATAAAAATGAAAGAATATTACTGAAGAGACTGGAAATTATGCATATTAAATAATAGAAGATATTGGAACTTCTATTATTTGTAACTTAAATAATAGAAGAGTAAATGGAAATTAACAGTAGTAAGTTAAAGCTTCTATTCCCTATTCCTCCTCCAATAGAATCTCTTTACTTGGAAGCACACACTGTGAATGCATTGGCGTACCTGGAGATCCAAAGGTAGTTTGTTGGAAGTGAAGACACTCAACTTTATTTGAGGCACGCTAATTTTCAGATTTTCAAAGTAGTATCGTTTTTGTCCTCCACCTTGTTCAACAACCTTTTCATGGAGGTTTTCATCATATTTTTCAACCTCTGCACCCAGACAAAACATAGGAATCAGAATAGATTAGATATAAATAAATATGGGGTTATGAATTCATACTGTGTAAAGAGTTAACAGTTTCTTGGTACAAATAAAAACTATGTGCTACTGCTAGTGTAGCCAGCAAAATTACTCATGCCTTGTAATGTGAAGTTGACCTTTGAGGCTCAAGAATTTTTTTTCAGATCTGCCTGCATCTCTAAAACCTGAATGTATTTGTAGCTAGATAAAAAAAAGTCATCCAAGTTTAATTTATTTGAGATTTTAATCTCGCTTCTGATTTATCTTTGTCAGCATACAGAAGCAAGACGATACAAACATAACTACGCAATGTTTCCTACTGTGTAGTCACGGTCTTACAGTATGTTTTCCTCTCTCTACTTTCTTTATACTTCCTTACATGCTCAACTCTCAATATAATGTACAAGGCAAGCAAAGCTGACAATCTTTTCAATTATCACTACAGAATGGACAAAACGCCTACACGGAAGACATTCAATAAATCAATTTATGTACAGAGTGAGCCAAATTTGGTTGACACTAACAGGTTCACATGTTATTTCTAAGAGCATCTTGGTGGTGTGAGAAGGCAGGGGGAAAGACAAAAGATGACTAAGTCTTAGAACTCAGGTTGAACAATTAAACATGTTGAATGTAAATGATAAAATAATTTTTGTCTGAATTTTGGATGACATCATCAGCATCAGTGGATAAACTACAAAGACTATGCAGTAAGTAAGGAAACAAAAAAAAACAGCAAAAGCTTCAGGGCAAACCACAACAAAGAACAGATTAGTAAACAGCGTAAGAGCAGAACTTAAAATCTTTATTTCTTCTTCATCACTACAAATCTAAGTCTTTAAGTCATCTGTGAAACTGGGAAACATAATACTATTCTTTGAGAGACAATTCAGAAGACACTGTGGATTAGCAAGACACAGCACTCTTGAGCATCATTTGTAGCCTTGCCCACATTTCGAATCATGCGAAAAATAGATTTTTCCTGCAACAGTTATTTTAT
>NW_009186965.1:0-6641 GCF_000690835.1 Fulmarus glacialis | reverse complement strand
TTAGCTGCCTGCCGGGTTAAACCACAACCAATGTTTAGAGTCTTACTCTGTGTAAGTTATTAGACTAAGGATTGATTAAAAACCAGATGTCTTAATTTGTGAAGTTATGTAAGGATAAGGTAGCCACAGAAATGTTTGGGTTCTTCAGTGGACTTGAATAAGCGTAAATTAATTGTGAAATTACATTTGCTTGGGAGTAAGGTGTTTGCACAATGATTTTAATTTACTGAAAAGGTTATTAAAGATTTTCTGTTAGAAATGTGAGCAACTATAGTTGGAGGCTGTGGGGGTTATTTACGCATATTCAGCATCCTGAGAAAGAACACTATTTTGTCTGTACTCCTTCCTTTCTTTTCATATTTTATTTTACAGTAACTTTTTCTTATCAATTAAGTAATAGTTAAGTAATAAAAGTGGCAATGAAAATTAAGTAAATAAGGAATGTTTGATTTTTGGTGAGAAGACAAAACAGGAATGGGTGGTGTAAAAATCAAAGGTAAGCGAAAGCAATCCTGAGGAATTGTGCCAAAGCAGTTTTGCGTCACTCTAGTGGCTTTAATGTAATGAACATAAAAGATGGAATATCCGTAGCCCCCTGAATTTAAAAAGGTTAAGAGAAAGTGAAATATTTTTATTTTATAAACTCTTATTACTACAATATGATGCTTCAGAACATCACAATTACATCTAAACATTCCTCTGAGAGAAAGTAATTATTAATATTCTTATTGTAATGGTATGAAGCTGAAAGAGTCAGACGTATACATAAAGCTGCAGTTGAAATAGCTTGTTGAGACTTAGTTTACCTACGTAGGATGATATGATTTGCCTAAGGTCACCCTGGGTATTGGTGTTAAGAGGCAGGTATCATCTTACTGGACTAGCAGTGAAGAACAATTACTTAAAAGAATTCATGTTACGAAAGCATATGATTTATACATGCACGAGTGTTGCAGTTTACAGTTCATAAAGTTATATTAAAGTTATATATAACATTACATCTAGTAAACAGCTGTGTTCAAGCAGTCAATACTGTGCCTATTAAAAGGTGCCTAAAGACAAAATGTTTATGTTTTAGTATGCCCATGTAACATTGTTTGCATATACATGATCTGAAGCTTGCTGTCCAAGCAGATTGATATTCAAAGTCCTGAGAAGTATCAGATCCTATTTGATACGTTTTTCTTCACTTTAATGTTAGAATATGTAAAGTGATTTTTAAATAATAATAAAAAAATCTTACTTCTGGGATGAGATGAACATAAAATGCTTGTTCTAAAGAGGTTTAATGGGGTCTTTTTTGAGTCAGAGGTTGAATAAATAAAGACTTCAAAAAGCCTTATGAACTTAATACAGACCCAACTACTGTGATACTAGGACTTGGTAATTCTTCAACAACAATCTCGTGTTTCAGTGTTGCCTGCAGTTTGCTCGATGCAGCATGATGTCACAAAATCAGATTGGAAGTACTCCAAACAGTGCCTGTAATGTCCTCGTCTACGGTAAATGGTGACAGATACAATCATCACTGTCTGTTGATTCCACTTGCTGATAAATGAGTGCAACATCTGTTACTTAATGAGTATCTTAGGGAAAAGGGAGAAAGAGGGAATGTAAAGTTTTTGTTTTTTTTTTTTTTTCCTTCAACCCACATTGGTCTGTATATTAACCTAGTATACTTTATTTAATTTTTATAAAGAGAATGTGTAGTTTCATTTGGGGAGATTTGTGTCTGGTTTTGTATTTCGCTAAATAAGGTAGGGCATGTCCTACAACATGTTTCAGTATAAAAGAAATTTAATTGTTGGGAAGCAAGTGTGCAAACATAAAATCATGGACCTGATTCTGTAGCCGTCATCTGACTTTTGAGGGAGCTGTTTCTTATGTCACCCTCCTCTCTTGCAGAGCAGTGCTTGGCGCATAGCATGTATGTGCCTTCTAGCAGTCCCTCAGCAATGTGACAAGTGTAAGGTCTGTGCTTTTCCTCCCAGGGGGTGACTAATTAAATCGGAGCAGAACCCTTATTTGAACCATTACCTTAAAAATAAACAAATAAATAAATTCCTTGACCCTGAACTATTATCTTGAGGTCTTTGTTGCTCCCAAATCACAGTGCAGTATTACTACAATTATTACAATTTCAGGATGATTCCATTAGAGATGAGTATGTGTTACTGAGGATCCATCGGCTGTGGGACTGCGTGAATCTGTTGGGATTTGCAGAGCAACCGTTCCTTGCTGTGTGAGTCAGCAGTGTGTTCAGCAGCACACGACCTTTTTTTCTTCAGTATTTGGCTGTTTGAGCTGCTTGATCCCACTCTGCTGACCCTAGCAGGAACTGTACATGTCATATGGAGCAGCAACTAAGCCCAAGTCATCTTCACCCAGCGTTTCTAAGGAATCCAAGTATTAAGAAATTGAGTTATAGTGTATAATAATGAAAATGGTTCTGAGGAGGGAGGTGTAGGCCAGCACCTCTGGTATGTGTACTGGTAAGCAGGTAGAAATCACAGTTCAGAATAGAATTAGAGAGCATGTGGGTGAATATGGGGAAAGTTTCAACATGTTTTAAGGATCAGCATTATCTGAAGGAAACTATGTATATGAGCAGTTGATATCATCCAAAGAATTTGGCAAGATTTTTCACCATAGGCTGTTAAAAGAATTTGAGCTGCCATGATATAATGGGAGATTCTTACGTGTGTAAAAACTGGTTAAAATGTACAGTGAAAAGGACAAAAATAAATGCCCCGTTTTCATACTGAAGGGAGGTCACCGATGGAATCCCATAAGGATCTGAACTGAGGCCTGTGCTCTTAATATGTTCATAAATCATTTAGAACAGGAATGAATAATGGGGTGTCAAAGTTTTCAGACACTACAGGGTAATTCAGGATAAGTAAAAAAAAATCCAACTGATAAAATGGCAGTTCATTTCAATGTAAATAAGTATGTATATGAGGAGAGGGAATAATCCTAGTTTTATGTATAGACTTATGGTCCTTAATTTACTCCTCAGACAATTGAAATAGATTAATGAAAATGTTAGCTCAATCCTCAGTCATAGAAAGGGAAGTTTTAGGAATCTAAATTAACGCAATTGAAAGGAAAAGATCAGAACAACACACCAGTAGGGTACAGTTCTGCTGAAATAATGATATGGAGAGTTGAACAGATTTGCTGTTGCTTCTAACTAGGAATTGTCATATTAATCTAACAAGTAGAGAACATTCAAAACTAAGTAAGATGCTTTTCAACATAATGTGTAGTAAAGTTCAGATGCAGCTTGCAGTTTGCTATGGCTTTTGCAGCAGAAGGTATCACATACAAGTATATCCCCACTAGCTCAAGAAGTCTGAAGAAAATATTGGAGGTTGTAGAGGGGAAAATTAAACTACATGATGAATATGCTTACCCTATCCTTATATTTTTCCATTATATCTTTTAATGTCTATTGTTAATAAACAGGTATTTTTCTAGATAGATTTTTTTTTTTTCTTTTGTCTGACCTAGTATGGCAGTTCTTATGAACTTTTTCGGTATAAAGACTCTTATTCTGGCTCAGGCTCTAATTAAAACTCTAATTAAATTCCTCTCATGAGGGAGAGGTGAGAGGGAAGGGAGAAGTAGTATTTTTGGTACCTCTCTTCCTATGGTGGTAGTATTAGTGTACGGTTCTCCTATAGTCCTGCTGACACTGGTGATATGACCTTACTTACGATATTCCTGTTGTCATACAGCTATATGTAGAAGTGAAGTGGTTCTGTTAGCTTTCCTGTTAACATGCTAATCCTGTTCTCCTACCGCAGCACTACACTTCTAGCATGCCTAGTGTTTCTTTACTTCTTCAGCTCCCTCCTTGTATCAGATTTAAGAAACTGAAGGGAAGCTCCAATGATCTGCTTCCAGCTTCGCTGTGGAGCAGGAGATAAGGCTTGAAGCTGTACTTAATTAAAGGCCTATCTAATTATGTGAAGTAGCTTATTTATAAATATTAATATCCCTACTCTCTCTGAACTGTATCAAATAAGAGCAGGATAACCAAACTGGTTAATGAAACATTATTGACCTGAATGGGAACCTGAACTAGAAAAACTTAACTGTAGCTGTCCCTGAACCAAAGAAGGAAGTTGTTCTGCACCATGGCTTCTTAACTTTCCAAGAATACAAATCTGTGTGATGATAGGGTTGTTTTGGGCTTGCTAAGAAGCAGTTTGGCTCTTAAATAAGATTGTCAGAGGCATGCTTTGGTGTGGAAATTGGGAAGATTTTTGATTATCCTTGGTTCTGATGACATTCGTTGGTCTTGAACTGACTCCTGTAGAAATCTGTCTGCAATACAATAAGGGAAACACTTCATTTTTATGCTTCAAAGTAAATAGTCAGCTGCAGCTTTAAACACAAAATTGTAGGAGGTCTTTTAAAAATAAAAAAACCCCATAGAACATCATTAAGATAAATACTAAATCTTTCATTTTGATTGTAATATTGTGAAAAAGCAGTATGGGAAGTGGAAGGTCAGATATGATGTGCTTATAGCATTTGTTTTCTAGGCACTGAAGACTGCACCCTGACGTGCTCTTCTGCTGTTGTTTAGCCAGACAAGGGCAAGTTATCATCTGCTAAGATTAGACTTAATTAATTACCTGGATTTGGGATACTACTGGATACTCATATATGAGTTCAGTGTCACAAGGAGGTGCTAGGAGTAATACTAAACTATAGACTGAATTTTCCTGTTTTCAACCATTTGGGACTTCACCATAGACTGAAAACCCTTCACAATTCTTTCTGCTTTCCGTGGGTCAAACTCCTATGTTAACTTTGGGTCTTGTCAAAAAACAAATCCAAGAAATTTGCAAGTAGGGTATTGGTAAAATATTTTAAATTTTTGAGGTCAATTATTTTGAAAATAATTTTATATTTATAAATTATTCATTTATACTGACTTACAGATTTTGACTAGTTGATTGAAAAGTGCCCTGTGTTTACCTAAACCAAACTTCATTTACAAAAAACCTAACACTTCTGTTGCAAAATGTTAAAAGAGAACAGTGAGAACCTCCCAATGAAGAGAAACTATGCTAGCACTGGGGAATTTGATTTTGAAAACATTGGTATCTGTTGTTGTGGGTTTAACCTGGTAGGCAGCTAAGTACCACACCGCTGCTCGCTCACTCCCCCTCGGTGGGCTGGGGGAGAGAATCAGAAGGGTAAAAGTGAAAAAACTCATGGGTTGAGATAAAGACAGTTTAATAGGTAAAGCAAAAACCACATGCGCAAGCAAAACAGAATAAGGAATTAATTGACTACTTACCGTTGGCAGGCAGATGTTTAGCCATTTTGAGGAAGGCAGGACTTCATAATGCCTAACGATTACTTGGGAAGACAAATGCTGTAACTCCGAATGTGTGTCCCCCTTCCTACTCCTTTCTGCCAGCTTTTATTGCTGAGTGTGATGTCATATGGTCTGGGATATCCCTTTGGTCAGTTGGGGTCAGCTGTCCCGGCTGTGTCCCCTCCCAACTTCTTGTGCACCCCCAGCCCACTTGCTGGTAGGGTAGCATGAGAAGAAGAAAAGGCTTTGAGGCTGTGCTCAGCAATAGCTAAAAGATCCCTGTGTTATCAGCACTGTTTTGGTCACAAATCCAAAACGTAGCCCCATACTAGCTACTATGAAGAAAATTAACTCTATCATAGCCAAAACAGTACATCTGGCTTTCACAAAACGTGAGTAAAAACTGGTTAACTTGCAAAGTAAAGATTAACTCCCTCCCCAAAACTACCCCCAAAAACCCCCAACAATTGAGCATGGTGTTTAAAAAATACGAAGAAAATTTCCACTAGTTTGTGTGTCTGTATGTCTTTCCAGATTTTACTTTGAAGAAGAAGATGTCTTTTTGTACTTCCTGATCATTTATGAAGCAATTAATTTGACTTAATTTTCATGATGTATTCTATAAATACATTAGCAACAAAAGGAGGGCCAAGGAGAATCTCCATCCTTTATTTGACGTGGGGGGAAACATAGTGACAAAGGATGAGGAGAAGGCTGAGGTACTTAATGCCTTCTTTGCAGCCGCGTTCCATCATTTATCAGCAGTTCTGGCTAGCTGGGGAGGTCCCAGTGGACTGGAGGTTAGCAAATGTGACACCCATTTACAAGAAGGGCTGGAAGAAGGATCTAGGGAACTACAGGCCTGTCATTCTGACCTCGGTGCTGGTGAAGGTTATGGAGCAGATCATCTTGAGTGCCATCACAGGGCATGTACACGACAACCAGGTGATGAGGCCCAGTCAGCATGTGTTTATGAAACGCAGGTCCTGCTTGAATAACCTTTAGCAAATGTGACACCCATTTACAAGAAGGGCTGGAAGAAGGATCTAGGGAACTACAGGCCTGTCATTCTGACCTCGGTGCTGGTGAAGGTTATGGAGCAGATCATCTTGAGTGCCATCACAGGGCATGTACACGACAACCAGGTGATGAGGCCCAGTCAGCATGTGTTTATGAAACGCAGGTCCTGCTTGAATAACCTGATCTCCTTCTATGATGAGATGACCTGCTTAGTGGATGAGGGAAATGCTGTGGATTTGGTCCACCTAGACTTTAGTCTTTGACACTGTTTCCCACAGCATTC